>NW_027227982.1:0-115019 GCF_037783145.1 Equus przewalskii
GTCCGGAATCACCTGTTGGGCATGCGCAACCACCTCTGAGACGTACCAGAACCACGTGCCGTGCACGCCGGAACCACCTACCGTACAGACCGGAATCACCTTTCGGGCATGCCGGAACCACCTGTCAGATGTGCCAGAAACACGTGCCGGAGACGCCGGAAGCACCTGCCAAGCACGTTGGAACCACCTGCTCAACTCGCCTGAACCACCTGCCGGACATGCCAAAATCACCTGCCGACTATGCCAGAACCACTTGGCAAACACTCCGGAATCACTTGCCGGGCATGCAGGAACCACCTCTCAGACATGCCAGAACCCCGTGCCAATGACCCCGGAAGCACCAGCCGAGCACGCCGGAACCACCTGCTCGACTCGCCAGAACCACCTGCCGATCACGCAAAAATCACCTGCCGGCTACGCCACAACCAGTTGGTGAACACTTTGGAATCACCTGCCAGGCTTGCTGGAACCACCTGCCAGTCATGCCAAAATCACCTGCCAACTACGCCAGAACCGCTTGGCGGACACTGCGGAAACACCTGTCGGGCCGGCTGGAACCACATCTCAGACGTGCCAGAAACGTCTTCATGAGATGCTGGAACCACACCCCGAACAGACGGATACCACCTGCCAGAACCGCCTGAACCACCTGCTGAGCACGCCGGAACCACCTGCTCGACTCACCGGTACCACCTCCCTGACACGCCAAAATCACCAGCCGGGTATGCCAGAACCACTTGGCGGACACTCCGGAATCATCTGATGGACATGCCGGAACCAGCTCTCAGACACACCAGAACCAAGTGCCGGAGACGCCGGAAGCACCTGCCGAGCATGCCGGAGCCACCTGCTCGACTCGCCAGAAACACCTGCCGGACACGCCAAACTCACCTGCCGGGTACGCCAGAACCACTTGGCGGAGACTCCAGAATCACCTGTCGCGCATGCTGGAACCACCTCTCAGACGTGCCGGAAGCACGTGCCAGACACGCCGGAAACACCTACCGGACAGACCGGAACCACCTGCCAAGAACGCCGGAGCCACCTGTTCGACTCGCTGGAACCACCTGCCGGACAGGCCAATATCAACTGCTGGCTATGCCAGAACCACCTGGGGGACAGTCCGGGATCACCTGCCAGCCATGGCGGAACCACCTCTCAGACGTACCAGAACCACCTGCCGGAGAAGCTGGAAACACGTCCTGGACAGACTGGAACCACGTGACGGCCATGCCTGAACCACCTGCCGAGCACGGCGGAACCACCTGCCGGACACGCCAAAATCACCTGCGGGCTACGCCAGAACCACTTGGACGACTCTCCGAAATGACCTGCCGGGCATGTTGGAACCACCTCTCAGACGTGCCAGAAGCACGTGGCGGACAGTCCGGAATCACCTGTTGGGCATACGCAACCACCTCTGACACGTACCAGAACCACGTGCCGTGCACGCCGGAACCACCTAGCGGACAGACCGGAATCAACTTTTGGGCATGCCGGAACCACCAGTCAGATGTGCCAGAAACACGTGCCGGAGACGCCGGAAGCACCTGCCGAGCACGTCGCAACCACCTGCTCAACTCGCCTGAACCACCTGCCGGACACGCCAAAATCACCTGCCCGCTACACCAGCACCACTTCGGGGACAAGCCGGAATCACGTGAGGGGCATGCCGGCACAGCCTCTCAGACTGAACCTCGTGCCGGACACCACAGAACCACCTGCCGGACAGACCGGAACCACCTGCCGGACACGCCGGAACCACCGGCTCGACCCGCCGGAACGACCGCTGGACGTGCAAAATCACCTGCCGGCTACGCCGGAAACACCTGGCGAACACTCCGGAATCACCTGCCGGGCATGCCGGAACCACTTCTCAGTTATGCAAGAACCACGTGCCAATGACCCCGGAAGCGCCTGCCGAGCACGCCGGAACCACCTGCTCGACTCGCCAGAACCACCTGCCGGACACGCAAAAATCACCTGCCGGCTACGCCACAACCAGTTGGGGAACACTTCGGAATCACCTGCCGGGCTTGCTGGAACCACCTGCCGGTCATGCCAAAATCACCTGCCAACTACGCCAGAACCGCTTGGCGGACACTGCGGAAACACCTGTCGGGCCGGCTGGAACCACATCTCAGACGTGCCAGAAACGTGTTCATGAGATGCTGGAACCACACCCCGAACAGACGGAAAACACCTGCCAGACCCGTCTGAACAACCTGCCGAGCACGCCGGAGCCACCTGCTCGACTCGCCGGAACCACCTACCTGACATGCCCAAATCACCAGCCGGGTATGCTAGAACCACTTGGCGGACACTCCGGAATCATCTGCCGGACATGCCGGAACCAGCTCTCAGACACACCAGAACCACGTGCCGGAGACGCCAGAAGCACCTGCCGAGCATGCCGGAGCCACCTGCTCGACTCGCCAGAAACACCTGCCGGACACGCCAAAATCACCTGCCGGGTATGCCAGAACCACCTGGCGGACACTCCGAAACCACCTGTCGCGCACGCCGGAACCACCTCTCAGACGTGCCGGAAGCACGTGCCGGACACGCCGGAATCACCTACCGGACAGACCGGAACCACCTGCTGAGCACGCCGGAGCCACCTGCTCGACTCGCCAGAAACACCTGCCGGACACGCCAAAATCACCTGCCGGGTATGCCAGAACCACCTGGCGGACACTACGGAATCACCTGCCGCGCATGCCGGAACCACCTCTGAGACGTGCCGGAAGCACGTGCCAGACACGCCGGAAACACCTACCGGACAGACCGGAACCACCTGCCAAGAACGCCGGAGCCACCTGTTCGACTCGCTGGAACCACCTGCCGGACAGGCCAATATCAACTGCTGGCTATGCCAGAACCACCTGGGGGACAGTCCGGGATCACCTGCCAGCCATGGCGGAACCACCTCTCAGACGTACCAGAACCACCTGCCGGAGAAGATGGAAACACGTCCTGGACAGAGTGGAACCACGTGACGGCCATGCCTGAACCACCTGCCGAGCACGGCGGAACCACCTGCCGGACACGCCAAAATCACCTGCGGGCTACGCCAGAACCACTTGGACGACTCTCCGAAATGACCTGCCGGGCATGTTGGAACCACCTCTCAGACGTGCCAGAAGCACGTGGCGGACAGTCCGGAATCACGTGTTGGGCATACGCAACCACCTCTGAGATGTACCAGAACCACGTGCCGTGCACGCCGGAACCGCCTACCGGACAGACCGGAATCAACTTTTGGGCATGCCGGAACCACCAGTCAGATGTGCCAGAAACACGTGCCGGAGACGCCGGAAGCACCTGCCGAGCACGTCGCAACCACCTGCTCAACTCGCCTGAACCACCTGCCGGACACGCCAAAATCACCTGCCGACTATGCCAGAACCACTTGGCGAACACTCCGGAATCACTTGCCGGGCATGCAGGAACCACCTCTCAGACATGCCAGAACCCCGTGCCAATGACCCCGGAAGCACCTGCCGAGCACACCGGAACCACCTGCACGACTCGCCGGAACCACCTGCCGATCACGCAAAAATCACCTGCCGGCTACGCCACAACCAGTTGGTGAACACTTTGGAATCACCTGCCAGGCTTGCTGGAACCACCTGCCAGTCATGCCAAAATCACCTGCCAACTACGCCAGAACCGCTTGGCGGACACTGCGGAAACACCTGTCGGGCCGGCTGGAACCACATCTCAGACGTGCCAGAAACGTGTTCATGAGATGCTGGAACCACACCCCGAACAGACGGATACCACCTGCCAGAACCGCCTGAACCACCTGCCGAGCACGCCGGAACCACCTGCTCGACTCACCGGTACCACCTCCCTGACACGCCAAAATCACCTGCTGGGTATGCCAGAACAACTTGGCGGACACTCCGGAATCATCTGCCGGACATGCCGGAACCAGCTCTCAGACACACCAGAACCAAGTGCCTGAGACGCCGGAAGCACCTGCCGAGCATGCCGGAGCCACCTGCTCGACTCGCCAGAAACACCTGCCGGACACGCCAAAATCACCTGCCGGGTATGCCAGAACCACCTGGCGGACACTACGGAATCAACTGCCGCGCATGCCAGAACCACCTCTCAGACGTGATGGAAGCACGTGCCGGACACGCCGGAAACACCTACCGGACAGACCGGAACCACCTGCCAAGAACGCCGGAGCCACCTGTTCGACTCGCTGGAACCACCTGCCGGACAGGCCAATATCAACTGCTGGCTATGCCAGAACCACCTGGGGGACGGTCCGGGATCACCTGCCAGCCATGGCGGAACCACCTCTCAGACGTACCAGAACCACCTGCCGGAGAAGCTGGAAACACGTCCTGGACACACTGGAACCACGTGACGGCCATGCCTGAACCACCTGCCGAGCACGGTGGAACCACCTGCCGGACACGCCAAAATCACCTGCGGGCTACGCCAGAACCACTTGGACGACTCTCCGAAATGACCTGCCGGGCATGTTGGAACCACCTCTCAGACGTGCCAGAAGCACGTGGCGGACAGTCCGGAATCACCTGTTGGGCATACGCAACCACCTCTGACACGTACCAGAACCACGTGCCGTGCACGCCAGAACCACCTACCGGAAAGACCGGAATCAAATTTTGGGCATGCCGGAACCACCAGTCAGATGTGCCAGAAACACGTGCCGGAGACGCCGGAAGCACCTGCCGAGCACGTCGCAACCACCTGCTCAACTCGCCTGAACCACCTGCCGGACACGCCAAAATCATCTGCCCGCTACACCAGCACCACTTCGGGGACAAGCCGGAATCACGTGAGGGGCATGCCGGCACAGCCTCTCAGACTGAACCTCATGCCGGACACCACTGAAACACCTGCCGGACAGACCGGAACCACCTGCCGGACACGCCGGAACCACCGGCTCGACCCGCCGGAACGACCGCTGGACGTGCAAAATCACCTGCCGGCTACGCCGGAAACACTTGGCGAACACTCCGGAATCACCTTCCGGGCATGCCGGAACCACTTCTCAGTTATGCAAGAACCACGTGCCAATGACCCCGGAAGCGCCTGCCGAGCACGCCGGAACCACCTGCTCGACTCGCCAGAACCACCTGCCGGACACGCAAAAATCACCTGCCGGCTACGCCACAACCAGTTGGGGAACACTTCGGAATCACCTGCCGGGCTTGCTGGAACCACCTGCCGGTCATGCCAAAATCACCTGCCAGCTATGCCAGTACCACTTGGCGGACACTGTGGAAACACCTGTCGGGCCGGCCGGAACCACATCTCAGACGTGCCAGAACCATGTGCATGAGATGCTGGAACCACACCCCGAACAGACGGAAAACACCTGCCAGACCCGTCTGAACAACCTGCCGAGCACGCTGGAGCCACCTGCTCGACTCGCCGGAACCACCTACCTGACATGCCAAAATCGCCAGCCGGGTATGCCAGAACCACTTGGCGGACACTCCGGAATCATCTGCCGGACATGCCGGAACCAGCTCTCAGACACACCAGAACCACGTGCCGGAGACGCCGGAAGCACCTGCCGAGCATGCCGGAGCCACCTGCTCGACTCGCCAGAAACACCTGCCGGACACGCCAAAATCACCTGCCGGGTACGCCAGAACCACCTGGCGGACACTCCGAAACCACCTGTCGCGCATGCCGGAACCACCTCTCAGACGTGCCGGAAGCACGTGCCGGACACGCCGGAATCACCTACCGGACAGACCGGAACCACCTGCCAAGAACGCCGGAGCCACCTGTTCGACTCGCTGGAACCACCTGCCGGACAGGCCAATATCAACTGCTGGCTATGCCAGAACCACCTGGGGGACAGTCCGGGATCACCTGCCAGCCATGGCGGAACCACCTCTCAGACGTACCAGAACCACCTGCCGGAGAAGCTGGAAACACGTCCTGGACAGAGTGGAACCACGTGACGGCCATGCCTGAACCACCTGCCGAGCACGGCGGAACCACCTGCCGGACACGCCAAAATCACCTGCGGGCTACGCCAGAACCACTTGGACGACTCTCCGAAATGACCTGCCGGGCATGTTGGAACCACCTCTCACACGTGCCAGAAGCACGTGGCGGACAGTCCGGAATCACCTGTTGGGCATACGCAACCACCTCTGAGACGTACCAGAACCACGTGCCGTGCACGCCGGAACCGCCTACCGGACAGACCGGAATCAACTTTTGGGCATGCCGGAACCACCAGTCAGATGTGCCAGAAACACGTGCCGGAGACGCCGGAAGCACCTGCCGAGCACGTCGCAACCACCTGCTCAACTCGCCTGAACCACCTGCCGGACACGCCAAAATCACCTGCGGGCTACACCAGCACCACTTCGGGGACAAGCCGGAATCACGTGAGGGGCATGCCGGCACAGCCTCTCAGACTGAACCTCGTGCCGGACACCACAGAACCACCTGCCGGACAGACCGGAACCACCTGCCGGCCACGCCGGAACCAACGGCTCGACCCGCCGGAACGACCGCTGGACTAGCAAAATCACCTGCCGGCTACGCCGGAAACACTTGGCGAACACTCCGGAATCACCTGCCGGGCATGCCGGAACCACCTCTCAGATATGCCAGAACCACGTGCCAATGACCCCGGAAGCACCTGCCGAGCACGCCGGAACCACCTGCTCGACTCGCCAGAACCACCTGCCGGACACGCAAAAATCACCTGCCGGCTACGCCACAACCAGTTGGGGAACACTTCGGAATCACCTGCCGGGCTTGCTGGAACCACCTGCCGGTCATGCCAAAATCACCTGCCAACTACGCCAGTACCACTTGGCGGACACTGTGGAAACACCTGTCGGGCCGGCAGGAACCACATCTCAGACGTGCCAGAACCATGTGCATGAGATGCTGGAACCACACCCCGAACAGACGGAAAACACCTGCCAGACCCGTCTGAACAACCTGCCGAGCACACCGGAGCCACCTGCTCGACTCGCCGGAACCACCTACCTGACATGCCCAAATCACCAGCCGGGTATGCCAGAACCACTTGGCGGACACTCCGGAATCATCTGCCGGACATGCCGGAACCAGCTCTCAGACACACCAGAACCACGTGCCGGAGACGCCAGAAGCACCTGCCGAGCATGCCGGAGCCACCTGCTCGACTCGCCAGAAACACCTGCCGGACACGCCAAAATCACCTGCCGGGTACGCCAGAACCACCTGGCGGACACTCCGAAACCACCTGTCGCGCATGCCGGAACCACCTCTCAGACGTGCCGGAAGCACGTGCCGGACACGGCGGAATCACCTACCGGACAGACCGGAACCACCTGCCGAGCACGCCGGAGCCACCTGTTCGACTCGCTGGATCCACCTGCCGGACAGGCCAATATCAACTGCTGGCTATGCCAGAACCACCTGGGGGACAGTCCGGAATCACCTGCCAGCCATGGCGGAACCACCTCTCAGACGTACCAGAACCACCTGCCGGAGAAGCTGGAAACACGTCCTGGACAGTCTGGAACCACCTGCCGGCCAAGCCTGAACCACCAGCCAAGCACAACGGAACAACCTGCCAGACACGCCAAAATCACCTGCGTGTTATGCCAGAACCACTTGGAGGACTCTCTGGGATGACCTGCCGGGCATGCCGGAACCACCTCTCAGACGTGCCAGAAACATGTGGCGGACAGTCCGGAATCACCTGTTGGGCTTGCGCAACCACCTCTGAGACGTACCAGAACCACAGGCCGTGCAGGCTGGAACCACCTACCGGACAGACCGGAATCACCTTTCGGGCATGCCGGAACCACCTGTCAGATGTGCCAGAAACACGTGCCGGAGACGCCGGAAGCACCTGCCGAGCACGTTGGAACCACCTGCTCAACTCGCCTGTACCACCTGCCAGACATGCCAAAATCACCTGCCGACTATGCCAGAACCACTTGGCGAACACTCCGGAATCACTTGCCGGGCATGCAGGAACCACCTCTCAGACATGCCAGAACCCCGTGCCAATGACCCCGGAAGCACCTGCCGAGCACACCGGAACCACCTGCACGACTCGCCGGAACCACCTGCCGATCACGCAAAAATCACCTGCCGGCTACGCCACAACCAGTTGGTGAACACTTTGGAATCACCTGCCAGGCTTGCTGGAACCACCTGCCAGTCATGCCAAAATCACCTGCCAACTACGCCATAACCGCTTGGCGGACACTGCGGAAACACCTGTCGGGCCGGCTGGAACCACATCTCAGACGTGCCAGAAACGTGTTCATGAGATGCTGGAACCACACCCCGAACAGACGGATACCACCTGCCAGAACCGCCTGAACCACCTGCCGAGCACGCCGGAACCACCTGCTCGACTCACCGGTACCACCTCCCTGACACGCCAAAATCACCTGCTGGGTATGCCAGAACAACTTGGCGGACACTCCGGAATCATCTGCCGGACATGCCGGAACCAGCTCTCAGACACACCAGAACCAAGTGCCTGAGACGCCGGAAGCACCTGCCGAGCATGCCGGAGCCACCTGCTCGACTCGCCAGAAACACCTGCCGGACACGCCAAAATCACCTGCCGGGTATGCCAGAACCACCTGGCGGACACTACGGAATCAACTGCCGCGCATGCCAGAACCACCTCTCAGACGTGATGGAAGCACGTGCCGGACACGCCGGAAACACCTACCGGACAGACCGGAACCACCTGCCAAGAACGCCGGAGCCACCTGTTCGACTCGCTGGAACCACCTGCCGGACAGGCCAATATCAACTGCTGGCTATGCCAGAACCACCTGGGGGACGGTCCGGGATCACCTGCCAGCCATGGCGGAACCACCTCTCAGACGTACCAGAACCACCTGCCGGAGAAGCTGGAAACACGTCCTGGACACACTGGAACCACGTGACGGCCATGCCTGAACCACCTGCCGAGCACGGTGGAACCACCTGCCGGACACGCCAAAATCACCTGCGGGCTACGCCAGAACCACTTGGACGACTCTCCGAAATGACCTGCCGGGCATGTTGGAACCACCTCTCAGACGTGCCAGAAGCACGTGGCGGACAGTCCGGAATCACCTGTTGGGCATACGCAACCACCTCTGACACGTACCAGAACCACGTGCCGTGCACGCCAGAACCACCTACCGGAAAGACCGGAATCAAATTTTGGGCATGCCGGAACCACCAGTCAGATGTGCCAGAAACACGTGCCGGAGACGCCGGAAGCACCTGCCGAGCACGTCGCAACCACCTGCTCAACTCGCCTGAACCACCTGCCGGACACGCCAAAATCATCTGCCCGCTACACCAGCACCACTTCGGGGACAAGCCGGAATCACGTGAGGGGCATGCCGGCACAGCCTCTCAGACTGAACCTCATGCCGGACACCACTGAACCACCTGCCGGACAGACCGGAACCACCTGCCGGACACGCCGGAACCACCGGCTCGACCCGCCGGAACGACCGCTGGACGTGCAAAATCACCTGCCGGCTACGCCGGAAACACTTGGCGAACACTCCGGAATCACCTTCCGGGCATGCCGGAACCACTTCTCAGTTATGCAAGAACCACGTGCCAATGACCCCGGAAGCGCCTGCCGAGCACGCCGGAACCACCTGCTCGACTCGCCAGAACCACCTGCCGGACACGCAAAAATCACCTGCCGGCTACGCCACAACCAGTTGGGGAACACTTCGGAATCACCTGCCGGGCTTGCTGGAACCACCTGCCGGTCATGCCAAAATCACCTGCCAGCTATGCCAGTACCACTTGGCGGACACTGTGGAAACACCTGTCGGGCCGGCCGGAACCACATCTCAGACGTGCCAGAACCATGTGCATGAGATGCTGGAACCACACCCCGAACAGACGGAAAACACCTGCCAGACCCGTCTGAACAACCTGCCGAGCACGCTGGAGCCACCTGCTCGACTCGCCGGAACCACCTACCTGACATGCCAAAATCGCCAGCCGGGTATGCCAGAACCACTTGGCGGACACTCCGGAATCATCTGCCGGACATGCCGGAACCAGCTCTCAGACACACCAGAACCACGTGCCGGAGACGCCGGAAGCACCTGCCGAGCATGCCGGAGCCACCTGCTCGACTCGCCAGAAACACCTGCCGGACACGCCAAAATCACCTGCCGGGTACGCCAGAACCACCTGGCGGACACTCCGAAACCACCTGTCGCGCATGCCGGAACCACCTCTCAGACGTGCCGGAAGCACGTGCCGGACACGCCGGAATCACCTACCGGACAGACCGGAACCACCTGCCAAGAACGCCGGAGCCACCTGTTCGACTCGCTGGAACCACCTGCCGGACAGGCCAATATCAACTGCTGGCTATGCCAGAACCACCTGGGGGACAGTCCGGGATCACCTGCCAGCCATGGCGGAACCACCTCTCAGACGTACCAGAACCACCTGCCGGAGAAGCTGGAAACACGTCCTGGACAGAGTGGAACCACGTGACGGCCATGCCTGAACCACCTGCCGAGCACGGCGGAACCACCTGCCGGACACGCCAAAATCACCTGCGGGCTACGCCCGAACCACTTGGACGACTCTCCGAAATGACCTGCCGGGCATGTTGGAACCACCTCTCACACGTGCCAGAAGCACGTGGCGGACAGTCCGGAATCACCTGTTGGGCATACGCAACCACCTCTGAGACGTACCAGAACCACGTGCCGTGCACGCCGGAACCGCCTACCGGACAGACCGGAATCAACTTTTGGGCATGCCGGAACCACCAGTCAGATGTGCCAGAAACACGTGCCGGAGACGCCGGAAGCACCTGCCGAGCACGTCGCAACCACCTGCTCAACTCGCCTGAACCACCTGCCGGACACGCCAAAATCACCTGCGGGCTACACCAGCACCACTTCGGGGACAAGCCGGAATCACGTGAGGGGCATGCCGGCACAGCCTCTCAGACTGAACCTCGTGCCGGACACCACAGAACCACCTGCCGGACAGACCGGAACCACCTGCCGGCCACGCCGGAACCAACGGCTCGACCCGCCGGAACGACCGCTGGACTAGCAAAATCACCTGCCGGCTACGCCGGAAACACTTGGCGAACACTCCGGAATCACCTGCCGGGCATGCCGGAACCACCTCTCAGATATGCCAGAACCACGTGCCAATGACCCCGGAAGCACCTGCCGAGCACGCCGGAACCACCTGCTCGACTCGCCAGAACCACCTGCCGGACACGCAAAAATCACCTGCCGGCTACGCCACAACCAGTTGGGGAACACTTCGGAATCACCTGCCGGGCTTGCTGGAACCACCTGCCGGTCATGCCAAAATCACCTGCCAACTACGCCAGTACCACTTGGCGGACACTGTGGAAACACCTGTCGGGCCGGCAGGAACCACATCTCAGACGTGCCAGAACCATGTGCATGAGATGCTGGAACCACACCCCGAACAGACGGAAAACACCTGCCAGACCCGTCTGAACAACCTGCCGAGCACACCGGAGCCACCTGCTCGACTCGCCGGAACCACCTACCTGACATGCCCAAATCACCAGCCGGGTATGCCAGAACCACTTGGCGGACACTCCGGAATCATCTGCCGGACATGCCGGAACCAGCTCTCAGACACACCAGAACCACGTGCCGGAGACGCCAGAAGCACCTGCCGAGCATGCCGGAGCCACCTGCTCGACTCGCCAGAAACACCTGCCGGACACGCCAAAATCACCTGCCGGGTACGCCAGAACCACCTGGCGGACACTCCGAAACCACCTGTCGCGCATGCCGGAACCAGCTCTCAGACGTGCCGGAAGCACGTGCCGGACACGGCGGAATCACCTACCGGACAGACCGGAACCACCTGCCGAGCACGCCGGAGCCACCTGTTCGACTCGCTGGATCCACCTGCCGGACAGGCCAATATCAACTGCTGGCTATGCCAGAACCACCTGGGGGACAGTCCGGAATCACCTGCCAGCCATGGCGGAACCACCTCTCAGACGTACCAGAACCACCTGCCGGAGAAGCTGGAAACACGTCCTGGACAGTCTGGAACCACCTGCCGGCCAAGCCTGAACCACCAGCCAAGCACAACGGAACAACCTGCCAGACACGCCAAAATCACCTGCGTGTTATGCCAGAACCACTTGGAGGACTCTCTGGGATGACCTGCCGGGCATGCCGGAACCACCTCTCAGACGTGCCAGAAACATGTGGCGGACAGTCCGGAATCACCTGTTGGGCTTGCGCAACCACCTCTGAGACGTACCAGAACCACAGGCCGTGCAGGCTGGAACCACCTACCGGACAGACCGGAATCACCTTTCGGGCATGCCGGAACCACCTGTCAGATGTGCCAGAAACACGTGCCGGAGACGCCGGAAGCACCTGCCGAGCACGTTGGAACCACCTGCTCAACTCGCCTGTACCACCTGCCAGACATGCCAAAATCACCTGCCGACTATGCCAGAACCACTTGGCGAACACTCCGGAATCACTTGCCGGGCATGCAGGAACCACCTCTCAGACATGCCAGAACCCCGTGCCAATGACCCCGGAAGCACCAGCTGAGCACGCCGGAACCACCTGCTCGACTCGCCAGAACCACCTGCCGATCACGCAAAAATCACCTGCCGGCTACGCCACAACCAGTTGTTGAACACTTTGGAATCACCTGCCATGCTTGCTGGAACCACCTGCCAGTCATGCCAAAATCACCTGCCAACTACGCCAGAACCGCTTGGCGGACACTGCGGAAACACCTGTCGGGCCGGCTGGAACCACATCTCAGACGTGCCAGAAACGTGTTCATGAGATGCTGGAACCACACCCCGAACAGACGGAAAACACCTGCCAGACCCGTCTGAACAACCTGCCGAGCACGCCAGAGCCACCTGCTCGACTCCCCGGAACCACCTACCTGACACGCCCAAATCACCAGCCGGGTATGCCAGAACCACTTGGCGGACACTCCGGAATCATCTGCCGGACATGCCGGAACCAGCTCTCAGACACACCAGAACCACGTGCCGGAGACGCCGGAAGCACGTGCCGAGCATGCCGGAGCCACCTGCTCGACTCGCCAGAAACACCTGCCGGACACGCCAAAATCACCTGCCGGGTATGCCAGAACCACCTGGCGGACACTCCGAAACCACCTGTCGCGCACGCCGGAACCACCTCTCAGACGTGCCGGAAGCACGTGCCGGACACGCCGGAATCACCTACCGGACAGACCGGAACCACCTGCTGAGCACGCCGGAGCCACCTGCTCGACTCGCCAGAAACACCTGCCGGACACGCCAAAATCACCTGCCGGGTATGCCAGAACCACCTGGCGGACACTCCGAAATCACGAAATGCCTACATCTTCCCCTTGAGCAATGGGGATGAGGCCCATAGGATGGTGGTTCCACATGCTGAGGAGGAGAGAGACAATAGTCTTTTAACTAACCACGAAGTGCAACGGTTGGGAGAGTGTCAGAAATCACCAATGGCAGAAAGACCCCTTTACTCTCAGCCGCGCCCTCCATTGCTGTAGAGGTGGAAGGCACAAAGCACTGCCTCCATCCTTCAATGGGAGACAAGCCATAAACTGTCTTGCCTCCAGCTCTTTAGGAAGCTGAGAAAGAACTCGCTTTCCACAGTGCTGTTACAGCATACGAGGAAACTCTCATACAGAGGCTGCTCAAACGCCATTTCTTCCCAGTGCTTAACTGGCCGCTTTAGGAATTCCGCTTCTGCCACAGTTCCACCTTGCCAACCCGGCTCAGACGAAATGCCTACATCTTCCCCTTAAGAAACGGGGGCGAAGCCCGCATGATTGTGCTTCCACATGATTAGAAGGAGCAGACAATAGGCTTTTTACAAACCGCCATTGTGCACTGGGTCAGAGAGTGTCAGAATGCACCTGTGTCAGAAAGGGCCCTTTGCTCTCAGCCGTGCCCTCCATTGCTCTAGAGGTGGAAGGCACAAAGCACTGCCTCCATCTTTCAATTGGAGACAAGCCATAAACTCTCTTGCCTCCAGCTCTTTAGGAAGCTGACAAACAACTTGCTTTCCACAGTCCTGTTACAGCAGACCGGGGAACTTATCATACAAAGGCAGCTCAAATGGCATTTCTTCCCAGCCCTTAACTCGCAGCTTAGGACTCCTGCTTCTGCCGCAATTCCACCTTGCCAACCCGGCTCAGACGAAATGCCTACATCTTCCCCTGAAGCAACTTGGCTGAGTCCCAAATGATTGAGCGTCCACGTGCTTAGGAGTCGATAGACTGCACGCCTTTTTCCAACCACCGTTGCGCACTGCTGGAGAGAATGTCGGAAAGCAGCTATGTCAGAAAAACCCCTTTGCTCTCAGCCGTGCCCTTCATTGCTCTAGACGTGGAATGCACAAGGCACTGGCTCCCCCCTTCAAGGGGCGCCAAGCCACAGACCATCTTCCTTCCATCTCTTTAGGAAGCTGAGCAAGAACTCGCTTTCAACAGTGCTCTTTCTGTGTCCTGGCAACATCTCATACAAAGGCAGCTGATATGCCATTTCTTTTCAGCGCTTAAGTCGCAGATTTGGAACTTCTGCACCTGCCACATTTCCACCTTGCCAACCCGGCTCAGACGAAATGTCTACAACTTCCCCTTCAGCAACGGGGACGATGCATAGATGACTGTGCTTCCGCATTCTTAGCAGGAGCAGACAATAGGCTTTTTACAAACCGCCATGGTGCACTGGGTCCGAGAGTTTCCGAATGCACCTATGTCAGAAAGGGCCCTTTGCTCTCAGCCGTGCCCTCCATTGCTCTAGAGGTGGAAGGCACAAAGCACTGCCTCCATCCTTCAATTGGAGACAAGCCAGCAACTGTCCTAATTCCAGCTCTTTAGGAAGCTGGGAAAGCACTCGCATTCCACAGTGCTCTTACAGCGTCTAGGGAACGTCTCATACAAAGGCAGCTGAACACCGTGTCTTTTCAGCCCTTAACACACCAATCTGCAACATCTGCTTCTGCCGCATTTCCACCTTGCCAACCCGGCTCAGACGACATGCCTATAACTTCCCCTGAAGCGACTGTGCTGATTCCCAAATGATTGAGCATCCACATGCTTAGGAGGCGATAAACTGCATGCCTTTTTCTAACCACCATTTTACACTGCTTAGAGAGCGTCGGAAAGCAGCTATTTCAGAAAGGCCCCTTTGCTCTCAGCCATGCCCTCCATTGCTCTCGAGGTGGAAGGCACAAGGCACTGGTTCTGGATCCACCCCTCAATGGGAGACAAAACACATCTTGGCCTGCTTCCAGCTCTTTAGGAAGTGGAGAAAAAACTCCCTTTCCACAGTGCTCTTACAGCGTCCTGGGAACATCTCATACAAAGGAGGCTGAACGCCGTTTCTTTTCAGCACTTCACTCGCCAGTCTGGGACATCTGCATCCTGCACGTTTCCACCTTGCCAACCCGGCTCCGACGAAATGCCTACATCTTCCCCTTGAGCAATGGGGATGAGGCCCATAGGATGGTGGTTCCACATGCTGAGGAGGAGAGAGACAATAGGCTTTTAACTAACCACGAAGTGCAACGGTTGGGAGAGTGTCAGAAAGCACCAATGGCAGAAACACCCCTTTAGTCTCAGCCGCGCCCTCCATTGCTGTAGAGGTGGAAGGCACAAAGGACTGCCTCCATACTTCAATGGGAGACAAGCCATAAACTGTCTTGCCTCCAGGTCTTTAGGAAGCTGGGAAAGAACTCGCTTTCCACAGTGCTGTTACAGCATACGAGGAAACTCTCATACAGAGGCAGCTCAAACGCCATTTCTTCCCAGTGCTTAACTGGCCTATTTAGGACTTCCGCATCTGCCACAGTTCCACTTTGCCAAACCGGCTCAGAAGAAATGCCTACATCTTCCCCTTAAGCAACGGGGGCGAAGCCCACATGATTGTGCTGCCACATGCTTAGCAGGAGCAGACAATAGGCTTTTTACAAACCGCCATTGTGCACTGGGTCAGACAGTGTCAGAATGCGCCTATGTCAGAAAGGGCCCTTTGCTCTCAGCCGTGCCCTCCATTGCTCTAGAGGTGGAAGGCACAAAGCACTGCCTCCATCCTTCAATTGGAGACAAGCCATAAACTGTCTTGCCTCCAGCTCTTTAGGAAGCTGACAAACAACTCGCTTTCCACAGTCCTGTTACAGCAGACCGGGAAACTTCTCATACAAAGGCAGCTCAAATGGCATTTCTTCCCAGCCCTTAACTCGCAGCTTAGGACTCCTGCTTCTGCCGCAATTCCACCTTGCCAACCCGGCTCAGACGAAATGCCTACATCTTCCCCTGAAGCAACTGGGCTGACTCCCAAGTAATTGAGCGTCCACGTGCTTAGGAGGCGATAGACTGCACGCCTTTTTCCAACCACCATTGTGCACTGCTGGAGAGAGTGTCGGAAAGCAGCTATGTCAGAAAGACCCCTTTGCTCTCAGCCGTGCCCTTCATTGCTCTAGACGTGGAATGCACAATGCACTGGCTCCCCCCAAGGGGCGACAAGCCACAGACCATCTTCCTTCCATCTCTTTAGGAAGCTGAGCAAGAACTCGTTTTCAACAGTGCTCTTTCTGTGTCCTGGCAACATCTCATAAAAGGCAGCTGATATGCCATTTCTTTTCAGCGCTTAACTCGCAGATTTGGAACTTCTGCTCCTGCCACATTTCCACCTTGCCAACCCGGCTCAGACGAAATGTCTACATCTTCCCCTTCAGCAACGGGGACGAGGGCCAGATGACTGTGCTTCCGCATGCTTAGCAGGAGCAGACAATAGGCTTTTTACAAACCGCCATTGTGCACTGGTTCAGAGAGTGTCAGAATGCACCTATGTCAGAAAGGGGACTTTTCTCTCAGCCGTGCCCTCCATTGCTCTAGTGGTGGAAGGCACAAAGCACTGCTTCCATCCTTCAATTGGAGACAAGCCAGCAACTGTCCTGCTTCCAGCTCTTTAGGAAGCTGGGAAAGCACTCGCATTCCACAGTGCTCTTACAGCGTCCTGGGTACGTCTCATACAAAGGCAGCTGAACACCGTGTCTTTTCAGCCCTTAACTCCTCAATCTGCAACATCTGCTTCTGCCGCATTTCCACCTTGCTAACCCAGCTCAGACGAAATGCCTACATCTTCCCCTGAAGCGACTGTGCTGATTCCCAAATGATTGAGCATCCACATGCTTAGGAGGCGATAAACTGCATGCCTTTTTCCAACCACCATTTTACACTGCTTAGAGAGCGTCGGAAAGCAGCAGTGTCAGAAAGGCCCCTTTGCTCTCAGCCATGCCCTCCATTGCTCTCGAGGTGGAAGGCACAAGGCACTGGTTCTGGATCCACCCCTCAATGGGAGACAAACCACATCTTGGCCTGCTTCCAGCTCTTTAGGAAGTGGAGAAAAAACTCCCTTTCCTCAGTGCTCTTACAGCGTCCTGGGAGCATCTCATACAAAAGAGGCTGAATGCCGTTTCTTTTCAGCACTTCACTCGCCAGTCTGGGACATCTACATCCTGCACGTTTCCACCTTGCCAACCCGGCTCAGACGAAATGCCTACATCTTCCCCTTAAGCAACGGGAGTGAAGCCCACATGATTGTGCTTCCACATGATTAGAAGGAGCAGACAATAGGCTTTTTACAAAGCGACATTGTGCACTGGGTCAGAGAGTGTCAGAATGTACCTATGTCAGAAAGGGCCGTTTGCTCTCAGCCGTGCCCTCCATTGCTCTAGAGGTGGAAGGCACAAAGCACTGCCTCCATCCTTCAATTGGAGACAAGCCAGCAACTGTCCTGCTTCCACCTCTTTAGGAAGCTGGGAAAGCACTCGCATTCCACAGTGCTCTTACAGCGTCCTGGGAACGTCTCATACAAAGGCAGCTGAACACCGTGTCTTTTCAGCCCTTAACTCACCAATCTGCAACATCTGCTTCTGCCGCATTTCCACCTTGCCAACCCGGCTCAGACGAAATGCCTACATCTTCCCCTGAAGCGACTGTGCTGATTCCCAAATGATTGAGCATCCATATGCTTAGGAGACGATAAACTGCATGCCTTTTTCCAACCACCATTTTACACTACTTAGAGAGCGTCGTAAAGCAGCTATGTCAGAAAGGCCCCTCTGCTCTCAGCCATGCCCTCCATTGCTCTCGATGTGGAAGGCACAAGGCACTGGTTCTGGATCCACCCTCAATGGGAGACAAGCCACATCTTGTCCTGTCTCCAGCTATTTTGGAAATGAAGAAAAAGTCCCTTTCCACAGTGCTCTTACAGCGTCCTGGGAACATCTCATACAAAGGAGGCTGAACGCCGTTTCTTTTCAGCACTTCACTCGCCAGTCTGGGACATCTGCATCCTGCACGTTTCCACCTTGCCAACCCGGCTCAGACGAAATGCCTACATCTTCCCCTTGAGCAATGGGGATGAGGCCCAGAGGATTGTGGTTCCACATGCTGAGGAGGAGAGAGACAATAGGCTTTTAACTAACCACGAAGTGCAACGGTTGGGAGAGTGTCAGAAAGCACCAATGGCAGAAAGACCCCTTTACTCTCAGCTGCACCCTCCATTGCTGTAGAGGTGGCAGGCACAAAGCACTGCCTCCATCCTTCAAGGGGAGACAACTCATAAACTGTCTTGCCTCCAGCTCTTTAGGGAGCTGGGAAAGAACTCGCTATCCACAGTGCAGTTACAGCGTACGAGGAAACACTCATACAGAGGCAGCTCAAACGCCATTTCTTCCCAGTGCTTAACTGGCCGCTTTAGGACTTCCGCTTCTGCCACAGTTCCACCTTGCCAACCCGGCTCAGACGAAATGCCTACATCTTCCCCTTAAGCAACGGGGGCGAAGCCCACATGATTGTGCTGCCACATGCTTAGCAGGAGCAGACAATAGGCTTTTTACAAACCGCCATTGTGCACTGGGTCAGAGAGTGTCAGAATGCACCTGTGTCAGAAAGGGCCCTTTGCTCTCAGCCGTGCCCTCCATTGCTCTAGAGGTGGAAGGCACAAAGCACTGCCTCCATCCTTCAATTGGAGACAAGCCATAAACTGTCTTGCCTCCAGCTCTTTAGGAAGCTGACAAACAACTCGCTTTCCACAGTCCTGTTACAGCAGACCTGGGAACTTCTCATACAAAGGCAGCTCAAATGGCATTTCTTCCCAGCCCTTAACTCGCAGCTTTAGGACTCCTGCTTCTGCCGCAATTCCACCTTGCCGACCCGGCTCAGACGAAATGCCTACATCTTCCCCTCAATCAACTGGGCTGAGTCCCAAATGATTGAGCGTCCACGTGCTTAGTATGCGATAGACCGCACGCCTTTTTCCAACCACCATTGTGCACTGCTGGAGAGAGTGTCGGAAAGCAGCTATTTCAGAAAGACCCATTTGCTCTCAGCCGTGCCCTTCATTGCTCTAGACGTGGAATGCACAATGCACTGGCTCCCCCCTCAAGGGGCGCCAAGCCACAGACCATCTTCTTTCCATCTCTTCAGCAAGCTGAGCAAGAACTCGCTTTCAACAGTGCTCTTTCTGTGTCCTGGCTACATCTCATACAAAGGCAGCTGGCGTGCCATTTCTTTTCAGCGCTTAACTCGCAGATTTGGAACTTCTGCTCCTGCCACATTTCCACCTTGCCAACGTGGCTCAGACGAAATGTCTACATCTTCCCCTTCAGCAACGGGGACGAGGGCCAGATGACTGTGCTTCCGCATGCTTAGCAGGAGCAGACAATAGGCTTTTTACAAACCGCCATTGTGCACTGGTTCAGAGAGTGTCAGAATGCACCTATGTCAGAAAGGGGACTTTTCTCTCAGCCGTGCCCTCCATTGCTCTAGTGGTGGAAGGCAGAAAGCACTGCTTCCATCCTTCAATTGGAGACAAGCCAGCAACTGTCCTGCTTCCAGCTCTTTAGGAAGCTGGGAAAGCACTCGCATTCCACAGTGCTCTTACAGCGTCCTGGGTACGTCTCATACAAAGGCAGCTGAACACCGTGTCTTTTCAGCCCTTAACTCCCCAATCTGCAACATCTGCTTCTGCCGCATTTCCACCTTGCTAACCCAGCTCAGACGAAATGCCTACATCTTCCCCTGAAGCGACTGTGCTGATTCCCAAATGATTGAGCATCCACATGCTTAGGAGGCGATAAACTGCATGCCTTTTTCCAACCACCATTTTACACTGCTTAGAGAGCGTCGGAAAGCAGCAGTGTCAGAAAGGCCCCTTTGCTCTCAGCCATGCCCTCCATTGCTCTCGAGGTGGAAGGCACAAGGCACTGGTTCTGGATCCACCCCTCAATGGGAGACAAACCACATCTTGTCCTGCTTCCAGCTCTTTAGGAAGTGGAGAAAAAACTCCCTTTCCTCAGTGCTCTTACAGCGTCCTGGGAGCATCTCATACAAAAGAGGCTGAATGCCGTTTCTTTTCAGCACTTCACTCGCCAGTCTGGGACATCTACATCCTGCACATTTCCACCTTGCCAACCCGGCTCAGACGAAATGCCTACATCTTCCCCTTAAGCAACGGGAGTGAAGCCCACATGATTGTGCTTCCACATGATTAGAAGGAGCAGACAATAGGCTTTTTACAAACCGACATTGTGCACTGGGTCAGAGAGTGTCAGAATGTACCTATGTCAGAAAGGGCCGTTTGCTCTCAGCCGTGCCCTCCATTGCTCTAGAGGTGGAAGGCACAAAGCACTGCCTCCATCCTTCAATTGGAGACAAGCCAGCAACTGTCCTGCTTCCAGCTCTTTAGGAAGCTGGGAAAGCACTCGCATTCCACAGTGCTCTTCCAGCCTCCTGGGAACGTCTCATACAAAGGCAGCTGAACACCGTGTCTTTTCAGCCCTTAACTCCCCAATCTGCAACATCTGCTTCTGCCGCATTTCCACCTTGCCAACCCGGCTCAGACGAAATGCCTACATCTTCCCCTGAAGCGATTGTGCTGATTCCCAAATGATTGAGCATCCACATGCTTAGGAGGCGATAAACTGCATGCCTTTTTCCAACCACCATTTTACACTGCTTAGAGAGCGTCGGAAAGCAGCTATGTCAGAAAGGCCCCTTTGCTCTCAGCCATGCCCTCCATTGCTCTCGAGGTGGAAGGCACAAGGCACTGGTTCTGGATCCACCCCTCAATGGGAGACAAACCACATCTTGTCCTGCTTCCAGCTCTTTAGGAAGTCGAGAAAAAACTCCCTTTCCTCAGTGCTCTTACAGCGTCCTGGGAACATCTCATACAAAGGAGGCTGAATGCCCTTTCTTTTCAGCACTTCACTCGCCAGTCTGGGACATCTGCATCCCGCACGTTTCCACCTTGCCAACCGGGCTCAGACGAAATGCCTACATCTTCCCCTTGAGCAATGGGGATGAGGCCCATAGGATTGTGGTTCCACATGCTGAGGAGGAGAGAGACAATAGGCTTTTAACTAACCACGAAGTGCAACGGTTGGGAGAGTGTCAGAAAGCACCTATGGCAGAAAGAGCCCTTTACTCTCAGCCGCGCCCTCCATTGCTGTAGAGGTGGAAGGCACAAAGCACTGCCACCATGCTTCAATGGGAGACCAGCCATAAACTGTCTTGCCTCCAGCTCTTTAGGAAGCTGGGAAGGAACTCGCTTTCCACAGTGCTGTTACAGCATACGAGGAAACTCTCATACAGAGGCAGCTCCAACGCCATTTCTTCCCTGTGCTTAACTGGCCGCTTTAGGACTTCCGCTTCTGCCACTGTTCCACCTTGCCAACCCGGCTCAGACGAAATGCCTTCATCTTCCCCTTAAGCAACGGGGGCGAAGCCCACATGATTGTGCTGCCACATGCTTAGCAGGAGCAGACAATAGGCTTTTTACACACCGCCATTGTGCACTGGGTCAGAGAGTGTCAGAATGCACCTATGTCAGAAAGGGCCCTTTGCTCTCAGCCGTGCCCTCCATTGCTCTAGAGGTGGAAGGCACAAGGCACTAACTCCATCCTTCAATTGGAGACAAGCCCTAAACTGTCTTGCCTGCAGCTCTTTAGGAAGCTGAGAAACAACTCGCTTTCCAAAGTCCTGTTACAGCAGACCGGGGAACTTCTCATACAAAGGCAGCTCAAATGGCATTTCTTCCCAGCCCTTAACTCGCAGCTTTAGGACTCCTGCTTCTGCCGCAATTCCACCTGGCCAACCTGGCTCAGACGAAATGCCTACACCTTCCCCTGAAGCGACTGTGCTGATTCCCAAATGATTGAGCATCCACATGCTTAGGAGGCGATAAACTGCATGCCTTTTTCCAACCACCATTTTACACTGCTTAGAGAGCGTCGGAAAGCAGCAGTGTCAGAAAGGCCCCTTTGCTCTCAGCCATGCCCTCCATTGCTCTCGAGGTGGAAGGCACAAGGCACTGGTTCTGGATCCACCCCTCAATGGGAGACAAACCACATCTTGGCCTGCTTCCAGCTCTTTAGGAAGTGGAGAAAAAACTCCCTTTCCTCAGTGCTCTTACAGCGTCCTGGGAGCATCTCATACAAAAGAGGCTGAATGCCGTTTCTTTTCAGCACTTCACTCGCCAGTCTGGGACATCTACATCCTGCACGTTTCCACCTTGCCAACCCGGCTCAGACGAAATGCCTACATCTTCCCCTTAAGCAACGGGAGTGAAGCCCACATGATTGTGCTTCCACATGATTAGAAGGAGCAGACAATAGGCTTTTTACAAAGCGACATTGTGCACTGGGTCAGAGAGTGTCAGAATGTACCTATGTCAGAAAGGGCCGTTTGCTCTCAGCCGTGCCCTCCATTGCTCTAGAGGTGGAAGGCACAAAGCACTGCCTCCATCCTTCAATTGGAGACAAGCCAGCAACTGTCCTGCTTCCACCTCTTTAGGAAGCTGGGAAAGCACTCGCATTCCACAGTGCTCTTACAGCGTCCTGGGAACGTCTCATACAAAGGCAGCTGAACACCGTGTCTTTTCAGCCCTTAACTCACCAATCTGCAACATCTGCTTCTGCCGCATTTCCACCTTGCCAACCCGGCTCAGACGAAATGCCTACATCTTCCCCTGAAGCGACTGTGCTGATTCCCAAATGATTGAGCATCCATATGCTTAGGAGACGATAAACTGCATGCCTTTTTCCAACCACCATTTTACACTACTTAGAGAGCGTCGTAAAGCAGCTATGTCAGAAAGGCCCCTCTGCTCTCAGCCATGCCCTCCATTGCTCTCGATGTGGAAGGCACAAGGCACTGGTTCTGGATCCACCCTCAATGGGAGACAAGCCACATCTTGTCCTGTCTCCAGCTATTTTGGAAATGAAGAAAAAGTCCCTTTCCACAGTGCTCTTACAGCGTCCTGGGAACATCTCATACAAAGGAGGCTGAACGCCGTTTCTTTTCAGCACTTCACTCGCCAGTCTGGGACATCTGCATCCTGCACGTTTCCACCTTGCCAACCCGGCTCAGACGAAATGCCTACATCTTCCCCTTGAGCAATGGGGATGAGGCCCAGAGGATTGTGGTTCCACATGCTGAGGAGGAGAGAGACAATAGGCTTTTAACTAACCACGAAGTGCAACGGTTGGGAGAGTGTCAGAAAGCACCAATGGCAGAAAGACCCCTTTACTCTCAGCTGCACCCTCCATTGCTGTAGAGGTGGCAGGCACAAAGCACTGCCTCCATCCTTCAAGGGGAGACAACTCATAAACTGTCTTGCCTCCAGCTCTTTAGGGAGCTGGGAAAGAACTCGCTATCCACAGTGCAGTTACAGCGTACGAGGAAACACTCATACAGAGGCAGCTCAAACGCCATTTCTTCCCAGTGCTTAACTGGCCGCTTTAGGACTTCCGCTTCTGCCACAGTTCCACCTTGCCAACCCGGCTCAGACGAAATGCCTACATCTTCCCCTTAAGCAACGGGGGCGAAGCCCACATGATTGTGCTGCCACATGCTTAGCAGGAGCAGACAATAGGCTTTTTACAAACCGCCATTGTGCACTGGGTCAGACAGTGTCAGAATGCGCCTATGTCAGAAAGGGCCCTTTGCTCTCAGCCGTGCCCTCCATTGCTCTAGAGGTGGAAGGCACAAAGCACTGCCTCCATCCTTCAATTGGAGACAAGCCATAAACTGTCTTGCCTCCAGCTCTTTAGGAAGCTGACAAACAACTCGCTTTCCACAGTCCTGTTACAGCAGACCGGGAAACTTCTCATACAAAGGCAGCTCAAATGGCATTTCTTCCCAGCCCTTAACTCGCAGCTTAGGACTCCTGCTTCTGCCGCAATTCCACCTTGCCAACCCGGCTCAGACGAAATGCCTACATCTTCCCCTGAAGCAACTGGGCTGACTCCCAAGTAATTGAGCGTCCACGTGCTTAGGAGGCGATAGACTGCACGCCTTTTTCCAACCACCATTGTGCACTGCTGGAGAGAGTGTCGGAAAGCAGCTATGTCAGAAAGACCCCTTTGCTCTCAGCCGTGCCCTTCATTGCTCTAGACGTGGAATGCACAATGCACTGGCTCCCCCCAAGGGGCGACAAGCCACAGACCATCTTCCTTCCATCTCTTTAGGAAGCTGAGCAAGAACTCGTTTTCAACAGTGCTCTTTCTGTGTCCTGGCAACATCTCATAAAAGGCAGCTGATATGCCATTTCTTTTCAGCGCTTAACTCGCAGATTTGGAACTTCTGCTCCTGCCACATTTCCACCTTGCCAACCCGGCTCAGACGAAATGTCTACATCTTCCCCTTCAGCAACGGGGACGAGGGCCAGATGACTGTGCTTCCGCATGCTTAGCAGGAGCAGACAATAGGCTTTTTACAAACCGCCATTGTGCACTGGTTCAGAGAGTGTCAGAATGCACCTATGTCAGAAAGGGGACTTTTCTCTCAGCCGTGCCCTCCATTGCTCTAGTGGTGGAAGGCACAAAGCACTGCTTCCATCCTTCAATTGGAGACAAGCCAGCAACTGTCCTGCTTCCAGCTCTTTAGGAAGCTGGGAAAGCACTCGCATTCCACAGTGCTCTTACAGCGTCCTGGGTACGTCTCATACAAAGGCAGCTGAACACCGTGTCTTTTCAGCCCTTAACTCCTCAATCTGCAACATCTGCTTCTGCCGCATTTCCACCTTGCTAACCCAGCTCAGACGAAATGCCTACATCTTCCCCTGAAGCGACTGTGCTGATTCCCAAATGATTGAGCATCCACATGCTTAGGAGGCGATAAACTGCATGCCTTTTTCCAACCACCATTTTACACTGCTTAGAGAGCGTCGGAAAGCAGCAGTGTCAGAAAGGCCCCTTTGCTCTCAGCCATGCCCTCCATTGCTCTCGAGGTGGAAGGCACAAGGCACTGGTTCTGGATCCACCCCTCAATGGGAGACAAACCACATCTTGTCCTGCTTCCAGCTCTTTAGGAAGTGGAGAAAAAACTCCCTTTCCTCAGTGCTCTTACAGCGTCCTGGGAGCATCTCATACAAAAGAGGCTGAATGCCGTTTCTTTTCAGCACTTCACTCGCCAGTCTGGGACATCTACATCCTGCACGTTTCCACCTTGCCAACCCGGCTCAGACGAAATGCCTACATCTTCCCCTTAAGCAACGGGAGTGAAGCCCACATGATTGTGCTTCCACATGATTAGAAGGAGCAGACAATAGGCTTTTTACAAAGCGACATTGTGCACTGGGTCAGAGAGTGTCAGAATGTACCTATGTCAGAAAGGGCCGTTTGCTCTCAGCCGTGCCCTCCATTGCTCTAGAGGTGGAAGGCACAAAGCACTGCCTCCATCCTTCAATTGGAGACAAGCCAGCAACTGTCCTGCTTCCACCTCTTTAGGAAGCTGGGAAAGCACTCGCATTCCACAGTGCTCTTACAGCGTCCTGGGAACGTCTCATACAAAGGCAGCTGAACACCGTGTCTTTTCAGCCCTTAACTCACCAATCTGCAACATCTGCTTCTGCCGCATTTCCACCTTGCCAACCCGGCTCAGACGAAATGCCTACATCTTCCCCTGAAGCGACTGTGCTGATTCCCAAATGATTGAGCATCCATATGCTTAGGAGACGATAAACTGCATGCCTTTTTCCAACCACCATTTTACACTACTTAGAGAGCGTCGTAAAGCAGCTATGTCAGAAAGGCCCCTCTGCTCTCAGCCATGCCCTCCATTGCTCTCGATGTGGAAGGCACAAGGCACTGGTTCTGGATCCACCCTCAATGGGAGACAAGCCACATCTTGTCCTGTCTCCAGCTATTTTGGAAATGAAGAAAAAGTCCCTTTCCACAGTGCTCTTACAGCGTCCTGGGAACATCTCATACAAAGGAGGCTGAACGCCGTTTCTTTTCAGCACTTCACTCGCCAGTCTGGGACATCTGCATCCTGCACGTTTCCACCTTGCCAACCCGGCTCAGACGAAATGCCTACATCTTCCCCTTGAGCAATGGGGATGAGGCCCAGAGGATTGTGGTTCCACATGCTGAGGAGGAGAGAGACAATAGGCTTTTAACTAACCACGAAGTGCAACGGTTGGGAGAGTGTCAGAAAGCACCAATGGCAGAAAGACCCCTTTACTCTCAGCTGCACCCTCCATTGCTGTAGAGGTGGCAGGCACAAAGCACTGCCTCCATCCTTCAAGGGGAGACAACTCATAAACTGTCTTGCCTCCAGCTCTTTAGGGAGCTGGGAAAGAACTCGCTATCCACAGTGCAGTTACAGCGTACGAGGAAACACTCATACAGAGGCAGCTCAAACGCCATTTCTTCCCAGTGCTTAACTGGCCGCTTTAGGACTTCCGCTTCTGCCACAGTTCCACCTTGCCAACCCGGCTCAGACGAAATGCCTACATCTTCCCCTTAAGCAACGGGGGCGAAGCCCACATGATTGTGCTGCCACATGCTTAGCAGGAGCAGACAATAGGCTTTTTACAAACCGCCATTGTGCACTGGGTCAGAGAGTGTCAGAATGCACCTGTGTCAGAAAGGGCCCTTTGCTCTCAGCCGTGCCCTCCATTGCTCTAGAGGTGGAAGGCACAAAGCACTGCCTCCATCCTTCAATTGGAGACAAGCCATAAACTGTCTTGCCTCCAGCTCTTTAGGAAGCTGACAAACAACTCGCTTTCCACAGTCCTGTTACAGCAGACCTGGGAACTTCTCATACAAAGGCAGCTCAAATGGCATTTCTTCCCAGCCCTTAACTCGCAGCTTTAGGACTCCTGCTTCTGCCGCAATTCCACCTTGCCGACCCGGCTCAGACGAAATGCCTACATCTTCCCCTCAATCAACTGGGCTGAGTCCCAAATGATTGAGCGTCCACGTGCTTAGTATGCGATAGACCGCACGCCTTTTTCCAACCACCATTGTGCACTGCTGGAGAGAGTGTCGGAAAGCAGCTATTTCAGAAAGACCCATTTGCTCTCAGCCGTGCCCTTCATTGCTCTAGACGTGGAATGCACAATGCACTGGCTCCCCCCTCAAGGGGCGCCAAGCCACAGACCATCTTCTTTCCATCTCTTCAGCAAGCTGAGCAAGAACTCGCTTTCAACAGTGCTCTTTCTGTGTCCTGGCTACATCTCATACAAAGGCAGCTGGCGTGCCATTTCTTTTCAGCGCTTAACTCGCAGATTTGGAACTTCTGCTCCTGCCACATTTCCACCTTGCCAACGTGGCTCAGACGAAATGTCTACATCTTCCCCTTCAGCAACGGGGACGAGGGCCAGATGACTGTGCTTCCGCATGCTTAGCAGGAGCAGACAATAGGCTTTTTACAAACCGCCATTGTGCACTGGTTCAGAGAGTGTCAGAATGCACCTATGTCAGAAAGGGGACTTTTCTCTCAGCCGTGCCCTCCATTGCTCTAGTGGTGGAAGGCAGAAAGCACTGCTTCCATCCTTCAATTGGAGACAAGCCAGCAACTGTCCTGCTTCCAGCTCTTTAGGAAGCTGGGAAAGCACTCGCATTCCACAGTGCTCTTACAGCGTCCTGGGTACGTCTCATACAAAGGCAGCTGAACACCGTGTCTTTTCAGCCCTTAACTCCCCAATCTGCAACATCTGCTTCTGCCGCATTTCCACCTTGCTAACCCAGCTCAGACGAAATGCCTACATCTTCCCCTGAAGCGACTGTGCTGATTCCCAAATGATTGAGCATCCACATGCTTAGGAGGCGATAAACTGCATGCCTTTTTCCAACCACCATTTTACACTGCTTAGAGAGCGTCGGAAAGCAGCAGTGTCAGAAAGGCCCCTTTGCTCTCAGCCATGCCCTCCATTGCTCTCGAGGTGGAAGGCACAAGGCACTGGTTCTGGATCCACCCCTCAATGGGAGACAAACCACATCTTGTCCTGCTTCCAGCTCTTTAGGAAGTGGAGAAAAAACTCCCTTTCCTCAGTGCTCTTACAGCGTCCTGGGAGCATCTCATACAAAAGAGGCTGAATGCCGTTTCTTTTCAGCACTTCACTCGCCAGTCTGGGACATCTACATCCTGCACATTTCCACCTTGCCAACCCGGCTCAGACGAAATGCCTACATCTTCCCCTTAAGCAACGGGAGTGAAGCCCACATGATTGTGCTTCCACATGATTAGAAGGAGCAGACAATAGGCTTTTTACAAACCGACATTGTGCACTGGGTCAGAGAGTGTCAGAATGTACCTATGTCAGAAAGGGCCGTTTGCTCTCAGCCGTGCCCTCCATTGCTCTAGAGGTGGAAGGCACAAAGCACTGCCTCCATCCTTCAATTGGAGACAAGCCAGCAACTGTCCTGCTTCCAGCTCTTTAGGAAGCTGGGAAAGCACTCGCATTCCACAGTGCTCTTCCAGCCTCCTGGGAACGTCTCATACAAAGGCAGCTGAACACCGTGTCTTTTCAGCCCTTAACTCACCAATCTGCAACATCTGCTTCTGCCGCATTTCCACCTTGCCAACCCGGCTCAGACGAAATGCCTACATCTTCCCCTGAAGCGATTGTGCTGATTCCCAAATGATTGAGCATCCACATGCTTAGGAGGCGATAAACTGCATGCCTTTTTCCAACCACCATTTTACACTGCTTAGAGAGCGTCGGAAAGCAGCTATGTCAGAAAGGCCCCTTTGCTCTCAGCCATGCCCTCCATTGCTCTCGAGGTGGAAGGCACAAGGCACTGGTTCTGGATCCACCCCTCAATGGGAGACAAACCACATCTTGTCCTGCTTCCAGCTCTTTAGGAAGTCGAGAAAAAACTCCCTTTCCTCAGTGCTCTTACAGCGTCCTGGGAACATCTCATACAAAGGAGGCTGAATGCCCTTTCTTTTCAGCACTTCACTCGCCAGTCTGGGACATCTGCATCCCGCACGTTTCCACCTTGCCAACCGGGCTCAGACGAAATGCCTACATCTTCCCCTTGAGCAATGGGGATGAGGCCCATAGGATTGTGGTTCCACATGCTGAGGAGGAGAGAGACAATAGGCTTTTAACTAACCACGAAGTGCAACGGTTGGGAGAGTGTCAGAAAGCACCTATGGCAGAAAGAGCCCTTTACTCTCAGCCGCGCCCTCCATTGCTGTAGAGGTGGAAGGCACAAAGCACTGCCACCATGCTTCAATGGGAGACCAGCCATAAACTGTCTTGCCTCCAGCTCTTTAGGAAGCTGGGAAGGAACTCGCTTTCCACAGTGCTGTTACAGCATACGAGGAAACTCTCATACAGAGGCAGCTCCAACGCCATTTCTTCCCTGTGCTTAACTGGCCGCTTTAGGACTTCCGCTTCTGCCACTGTTCCACCTTGCCAACCCGGCTCAGACGAAATGCCTTCATCTTCCCCTTAAGCAACGGGGGCGAAGCCCACATGATTGTGCTGCCACATGCTTAGCAGGAGCAGACAATAGGCTTTTTACACACCGCCATTGTGCACTGGGTCAGAGAGTGTCAGAATGCACCTATGTCAGAAAGGGCCCTTTGCTCTCAGCCGTGCCCTCCATTGCTCTAGAGGTGGAAGGCACAAGGCACTAACTCCATCCTTCAATTGGAGACAAGCCCTAAACTGTCTTGCCTGCAGCTCTTTAGGAAGCTGAGAAACAACTCGCTTTCCAAAGTCCTGTTACAGCAGACCGGGGAACTTCTCATACAAAGGCAGCTCAAATGGCATTTCTTCCCAGCCCTTAACTCGCAGCTTTAGGAATCCTGCTTCTGCCGCAATTCCACCTGGCCAACCTGGCTCAGACGAAATGCCTACACCTTCCCCTGAAGCGACTGTGCTGATTCCCAAATGATTGAGCATCCACATGCTTAGGAGGCGATAAACTGCATGCCTTTTTCCAACCACCATTTTACACTGCTTAGAGAGCGTCGGAAAGCAGCAGTGTCAGAAAGGCCCCTTTGCTCTCAGCCATGCCCTCCATTGCTCTCGAGGTGGAAGGCACAAGGCACTGGTTCTGGATCCACCCCTCAATGGGAGACAAACCACATCTTGTCCTGCTTCCAGCTCTTTAGGAAGTGGAGAAAAAACTCCCTTTCCTCAGTGCTCTTACAGCGTCCTGGGAGCATCTCATACAAAAGAGGCTGAATGCCGTTTCTTTTCAGCACTTCACTCGCCAGTCTGGGACATCTACATCCTGCACGTTTCCACCTTGCCAACCCGGCTCAGACGAAATGCCTACATCTTCCCCTTAAGCAACGGGAGTGAAGCCCACATGATTGTGCTTCCACATGATTAGAAGGAGCAGACAATAGGCTTTTTACAAAGCGACATTGTGCACTGGGTCAGAGAGTGTCAGAATGTACCTATGTCAGAAAGGGCCGTTTGCTCTCAGCCGTGCCCTCCATTGCTCTAGAGGTGGAAGGCACAAAGCACTGCCTCCATCCTTCAATTGGAGACAAGCCAGCAACTGTCCTGCTTCCACCTCTTTAGGAAGCTGGGAAAGCACTCGCATTCCACAGTGCTCTTACAGCGTCCTGGGAACGTCTCATACAAAGGCAGCTGAACACCGTGTCTTTTCAGCCCTTAACTCACCAATCTGCAACATCTGCTTCTGCCGCATTTCCACCTTGCCAACCCGGCTCAGACGAAATGCCTACATCTTCCCCTGAAGCGACTGTGCTGATTCCCAAATGATTGAGCATCCATATGCTTAGGAGACGATAAACTGCATGCCTTTTTCCAACCACCATTTTACACTACTTAGAGAGCGTCGTAAAGCAGCTATGTCAGAAAGGCCCCTCTGCTCTCAGCCATGCCCTCCATTGCTCTCGATGTGGAAGGCACAAGGCACTGGTTCTGGATCCACCCTCAATGGGAGACAAGCCACATCTTGTCCTGTCTCCAGCTATTTTGGAAATGAAGAAAAAGTCCCTTTCCACAGTGCTCTTACAGCGTCCTGGGAACATCTCATACAAAGGAGGCTGAACGCCGTTTCTTTTCAGCACTTCACTCGCCAGTCTGGGACATCTGCATCCTGCACGTTTCCACCTTGCCAACCCGGCTCCGACGAAATGCCTACATCTTCCCCTTGAGCAATGGGGATGAGGCCCAGAGGATTGTGGTTCCACATGCTGAGGAGGAGAGAGACAATAGGCTTTTAACTAACCACGAAGTGCAACGGTTGGGAGAGTGTCAGAAAGCACCAATGGCAGAAAGACCCCTTTACTCTCAGCTGCACCCTCCATTGCTGTAGAGGTGGCAGGCACAAAGCACTGCCTCCATCCTTCAAGGGGAGACAACTCATAAACTGTCTTGCCTCCAGCTCTTTAGGGAGCTGGGAAAGAACTCGCTATCCACAGTGCAGTTACAGCGTACGAGGAAACACTCATACAGAGGCAGCTCAAACGCCATTTCTTCCCAGTGCTTAACTGGCCGCTTTAGGACTTCCGCTTCTGCCACAGTTCCACCTTGCCAACCCGGCTCAGACGAAATGCCTACATCTTCCCCTTAAGCAACGGGGGCGAAGCCCACATGATTGTGCTGCCACATGCTTAGCAGGAGCAGACAATAGGCTTTTTACAAACCGCCATTGTGCACTGGGTCAGACAGTGTCAGAATGCGCCTATGTCAGAAAGGGCCCTTTGCTCTCAGCCGTGCCCTCCATTGCTCTAGAGGTGGAAGGCACAAAGCACTGCCTCCATCCTTCAATTGGAGACAAGCCATAAACTGTCTTGCCTCCAGCTCTTTAGGAAGCTGACAAACAACTCGCTTTCCACAGTCCTGTTACAGCAGACCGGGAAACTTCTCATACAAAGGCAGCTCAAATGGCATTTCTTCCCAGCCCTTAACTCGCAGCTTAGGACTCCTGCTTCTGCCGCAATTCCACCTTGCCAACCCGGCTCAGACGAAATGCCTACATCTTCCCCTGAAGCAACTGGGCTGACTCCCAAGTAATTGAGCGTCCACGTGCTTAGGAGGCGATAGACTGCACGCCTTTTTCCAACCACCATTGTGCACTGCTGGAGAGAGTGTCGGAAAGCAGCTATGTCAGAAAGACCCCTTTGCTCTCAGCCGTGCCCTTCATTGCTCTAGACGTGGAATGCACAATGCACTGGCTCCCCCCAAGGGGCGACAAGCCACAGACCATCTTCCTTCCATCTCTTTAGGAAGCTGAGCAAGAACTCGTTTTCAACAGTGCTCTTTCTGTGTCCTGGCAACATCTCATAAAAGGCAGCTGATATGCCATTTCTTTTCAGCGCTTAACTCGCAGATTTGGAACTTCTGCTCCTGCCACATTTCCACCTTGCCAACCCGGCTCAGACGAAATGTCTACATCTTCCCCTTCAGCAACGGGGACGAGGGCCAGATGACTGTGCTTCCGCATGCTTAGCAGGAGCAGACAATAGGCTTTTTACAAACCGCCATTGTGCACTGGTTCAGAGAGTGTCAGAATGCACCTATGTCAGAAAGGGGACTTTTCTCTCAGCCGTGCCCTCCATTGCTCTAGTGGTGGAAGGCACAAAGCACTGCTTCCATCCTTCAATTGGAGACAAGCCAGCAACTGTCCTGCTTCCAGCTCTTTAGGAAGCTGGGAAAGCACTCGCATTCCACAGTGCTCTTACAGCGTCCTGGGTACGTCTCATACAAAGGCAGCTGAACACCGTGTCTTTTCAGCCCTTAACTCCTCAATCTGCAACATCTGCTTCTGCCGCATTTCCACCTTGCTAACCCAGCTCAGACGAAATGCCTACATCTTCCCCTGAAGCGACTGTGCTGATTCCCAAATGATTGAGCATCCACATGCTTAGGAGGCGATAAACTGCATGCCTTTTTCCAACCACCATTTTACACTGCTTAGAGAGCGTCGGAAAGCAGCAGTGTCAGAAAGGCCCCTTTGCTCTCAGCCATGCCCTCCATTGCTCTCGAGGTGGAAGGCACAAGGCACTGGTTCTGGATCCACCCCTCAATGGGAGACAAACCACATCTTGGCCTGCTTCCAGCTCTTTAGGAAGTGGAGAAAAAACTCCCTTTCCTCAGTGCTCTTACAGCGTCCTGGGAGCATCTCATACAAAAGAGGCTGAATGCCGTTTCTTTTCAGCACTTCACTCGCCAGTCTGGGACATCTACATCCTGCACGTTTCCACCTTGCCAACCCGGCTCAGACGAAATGCCTACATCTTCCCCTTAAGCAACGGGAGTGAAGCCCACATGATTGTGCTTCCACATGATTAGAAGGAGCAGACAATAGGCTTTTTACAAAGCGACATTGTGCACTGGGTCAGAGAGTGTCAGAATGTACCTATGTCAGAAAGGGCCGTTTGCTCTCAGCCGTGCCCTCCATTGCTCTAGAGGTGGAAGGCACAAAGCACTGCCTCCATCCTTCAATTGGAGACAAGCCAGCAACTGTCCTGCTTCCACCTCTTTAGGAAGCTGGGAAAGCACTCGCATTCCACAGTGCTCTTACAGCGTCCTGGGAACGTCTCATACAAAGGCAGCTGAACACCGTGTCTTTTCAGCCCTTAACTCACCAATCTGCAACATCTGCTTCTGCCGCATTTCCACCTTGCCAACCCGGCTCAGACGAAATGCCTACATCTTCCCCTGAAGCGACTGTGCTGATTCCCAAATGATTGAGCATCCATATGCTTAGGAGACGATAAACTGCATGCCTTTTTCCAACCACCATTTTACACTACTTAGAGAGCGTCGTAAAGCAGCTATGTCAGAAAGGCCCCTCTGCTCTCAGCCATGCCCTCCATTGCTCTCGATGTGGAAGGCACAAGGCACTGGTTCTGGATCCACCCTCAATGGGAGACAAGCCACATCTTGTCCTGTCTCCAGCTATTTTGGAAATGAAGAAAAAGTCCCTTTCCACAGTGCTCTTACAGCGTCCTGGGAACATCTCATACAAAGGAGGCTGAACGCCGTTTCTTTTCAGCACTTCACTCGCCAGTCTGGGACATCTGCATCCTGCACGTTTCCACCTTGCCAACCCGGCTCAGACGAAATGCCTACATCTTCCCCTTGAGCAATGGGGATGAGGCCCAGAGGATTGTGGTTCCACATGCTGAGGAGGAGAGAGACAATAGGCTTTTAACTAACCACGAAGTGCAACGGTTGGGAGAGTGTCAGAAAGCACCAATGGCAGAAAGACCCCTTTACTCTCAGCTGCACCCTCCATTGCTGTAGAGGTGGCAGGCACAAAGCACTGCCTCCATCCTTCAAGGGGAGACAACTCATAAACTGTCTTGCCTCCAGCTCTTTAGGGAGCTGGGAAAGAACTCGCTATCCACAGTGCAGTTACAGCGTACGAGGAAACACTCATACAGAGGCAGCTCAAACGCCATTTCTTCCCAGTGCTTAACTGGCCGCTTTAGGACTTCCGCTTCTGCCACAGTTCCACCTTGCCAACCCGGCTCAGACGAAATGCCTACATCTTCCCCTTAAGCAACGGGGGCGAAGCCCACATGATTGTGCTGCCACATGCTTAGCAGGAGCAGACAATAGGCTTTTTACAAACCGCCATTGTGCACTGGGTCAGAGAGTGTCAGAATGCACCTGTGTCAGAAAGGGCCCTTTGCTCTCAGCCGTGCCCTCCATTGCTCTAGAGGTGGAAGGCACAAAGCACTGCCTCCATCCTTCAATTGGAGACAAGCCATAAACTGTCTTGCCTCCAGCTCTTTAGGAAGCTGACAAACAACTCGCTTTCCACAGTCCTGTTACAGCAGACCTGGGAACTTCTCATACAAAGGCAGCTCAAATGGCATTTCTTCCCAGCCCTTAACTCGCAGCTTTAGGACTCCTGCTTCTGCCGCAATTCCACCTTGCCGACCCGGCTCAGACGAAATGCCTACATCTTCCCCTCAATCAACTGGGCTGAGTCCCAAATGATTGAGCGTCCACGTGCTTAGTATGCGATAGACCGCACGCCTTTTTCCAACCACCATTGTGCACTGCTGGAGAGAGTGTCGGAAAGCAGCTATTTCAGAAAGACCCATTTGCTCTCAGCCGTGCCCTTCATTGCTCTAGACGTGGAATGCACAATGCACTGGCTCCCCCCTCAAGGGGCGCCAAGCCACAGACCATCTTCTTTCCATCTCTTCAGCAAGCTGAGCAAGAACTCGCTTTCAACAGTGCTCTTTCTGTGTCCTGGCTACATCTCATACAAAGGCAGCTGGCGTGCCATTTCTTTTCAGCGCTTAACTCGCAGATTTGGAACTTCTGCTCCTGCCACATTTCCACCTTGCCAACGTGGCTCAGACGAAATGTCTACATCTTCCCCTTCAGCAACGGGGACGAGGGCCAGATGACTGTGCTTCCGCATGCTTAGCAGGAGCAGACAATAGGCTTTTTACAAACCGCCATTGTGCACTGGTTCAGAGAGTGTCAGAATGCACCTATGTCAGAAAGGGGACTTTTCTCTCAGCCGTGCCCTCCATTGCTCTAGTGGTGGAAGGCAGAAAGCACTGCTTCCATCCTTCAATTGGAGACAAGCCAGCAACTGTCCTGCTTCCAGCTCTTTAGGAAGCTGGGAAAGCACTCGCATTCCACAGTGCTCTTACAGCGTCCTGGGTACGTCTCATACAAAGGCAGCTGAACACCGTGTCTTTTCAGCCCTTAACTCCCCAATCTGCAACATCTGCTTCTGCCGCATTTCCACCTTGCTAACCCAGCTCAGACGAAATGCCTACATCTTCCCCTGAAGCGACTGTGCTGATTCCCAAATGATTGAGCATCCACATGCTTAGGAGGCGATAAACTGCATGCCTTTTTCCAACCACCATTTTACACTGCTTAGAGAGCGTCGGAAAGCAGCAGTGTCAGAAAGGCCCCTTTGCTCTCAGCCATGCCCTCCATTGCTCTCGAGGTGGAAGGCACAAGGCACTGGTTCTGGATCCACCCCTCAATGGGAGACAAACCACATCTTGTCCTGCTTCCAGCTCTTTAGGAAGTGGAGAAAAAACTCCCTTTCCTCAGTGCTCTTACAGCGTCCTGGGAGCATCTCATACAAAAGAGGCTGAATGCCGTTTCTTTTCAGCACTTCACTCGCCAGTCTGGGACATCTACATCCTGCACATTTCCACCTTGCCAACCCGGCTCAGACGAAATGCCTACATCTTCCCCTTAAGCAACGGGAGTGAAGCCCACATGATTGTGCTTCCACATGATTAGAAGGAGCAGACAATAGGCTTTTTACAAACCGACATTGTGCACTGGGTCAGAGAGTGTCAGAATGTACCTATGTCAGAAAGGGCCGTTTGCTCTCAGCCGTGCCCTCCATTGCTCTAGAGGTGGAAGGCACAAAGCACTGCCTCCATCCTTCAATTGGAGACAAGCCAGCAACTGTCCTGCTTCCAGCTCTTTAGGAAGCTGGGAAAGCACTCGCATTCCACAGTGCTCTTCCAGCCTCCTGGGAACGTCTCATACAAAGGCAGCTGAACACCGTGTCTTTTCAGCCCTTAACTCCCCAATCTGCAACATCTGCTTCTGCCGCATTTCCACCTTGCCAACCCGGCTCAGACGAAATGCCTACATCTTCCCCTGAAGCGATTGTGCTGATTCCCAAATGATTGAGCATCCACATGCTTAGGAGGCGATAAACTGCATGCCTTTTTCCAACCACCATTTTACACTGCTTAGAGAGCGTCGGAAAGCAGCTATGTCAGAAAGGCCCCTTTGCTCTCAGCCATGCCCTCCATTGCTCTCGAGGTGGAAGGCACAAGGCACTGGTTCTGGATCCACCCCTCAATGGGAGACAAACCACATCTTGTCCTGCTTCCAGCTCTTTAGGAAGTCGAGAAAAAACTCCCTTTCCTCAGTGCTCTTACAGCGTCCTGGGAACATCTCATACAAAGGAGGCTGAATGCCCTTTCTTTTCAGCACTTCACTCGCCAGTCTGGGACATCTGCATCCCGCACGTTTCCACCTTGCCAACCGGGCTCAGACGAAATGCCTACATCTTCCCCTTGAGCAATGGGGATGAGGCCCATAGGATTGTGGTTCCACATGCTGAGGAGGAGAGAGACAATAGGCTTTTAACTAACCACGAAGTGCAACGGTTGGGAGAGTGTCAGAAAGCACCTATGGCAGAAAGAGCCCTTTACTCTCAGCCGCGCCCTCCATTGCTGTAGAGGTGGAAGGCACAAAGCACTGCCACCATGCTTCAATGGGAGACCAGCCATAAACTGTCTTGCCTCCAGCTCTTTAGGAAGCTGGGAAGGAACTCGCTTTCCACAGTGCTGTTACAGCATACGAGGAAACTCTCATACAGAGGCAGCTCCAACGCCATTTCTTCCCTGTGCTTAACTGGCCGCTTTAGGACTTCCGCTTCTGCCACTGTTCCACCTTGCCAACCCGGCTCAGACGAAATGCCTTCATCTTCCCCTTAAGCAACGGGGGCGAAGCCCACATGATTGTGCTGCCACATGCTTAGCAGGAGCAGACAATAGGCTTTTTACACACCGCCATTGTGCACTGGGTCAGAGAGTGTCAGAATGCACCTATGTCAGAAAGGGCCCTTTGCTCTCAGCCGTGCCCTCCATTGCTCTAGAGGTGGAAGGCACAAGGCACTAACTCCATCCTTCAATTGGAGACAAGCCCTAAACTGTCTTGCCTGCAGCTCTTTAGGAAGCTGAGAAACAACTCGCTTTCCAAAGTCCTGTTACAGCAGACCGGGGAACTTCTCATACAAAGGCAGCTCAAATGGCATTTCTTCCCAGCCCTTAACTCGCAGCTTTAGGACTCCTGCTTCTGCCGCAATTCCACCTGGCCAACCTGGCTCAGACGAAATGCCTACATCTTCCCCTGAAGCAACTGGGCTGAGTCCCAAATGATTGAGCGTCCACGTGCTTAGTATGCGATAGACTGCACGCCTTTTTCCAACCACCATTGTGCACTGCTGGAGAGAGTGTCGGAAAGCAGCTATGTCACAAAGACCCCTTTGCTCTCAGCCATGCCCTTCATTGCTCTAGACGTGGAATGCACAATGCACTGGCTCCCCCCCTCAAGGGGCGACAAGCCACAGACCATCTTCCTTCCATCTCTTTAGGAAGCTGAGCAAGAACTCGCTTTCAACAGTGCTCTTTCTGTGTCCTGGCTACATCTCATACAAAGGCAGCTGACATGCCATTTCTTTTCAGCGCTTAACTCGCAGATTTGGAACTTCTGCTCCTGCCGCATTTCCACCTTGCCAACCCGGCTCAGACATAATGTCTACATCTTCCCCTTCAGCAACGGGGACGTGGCCCAGGTGATTGTGCTTCCGCATGCTTAGCAGGAGCAGACAATAGGCTTTTTACAAACCGCCATTGTGCACTGGGTCAGAGAGTGTCAGAATGCACCTATGTCAGAAAGGGCCCTTTGCTCTCAGCCGTGCCCTCCATTGCTCTAGAGGTGGAGGGCACAAAGCACTGCCTCCATCCTTCAATTGGAGACAAGCCAGCAACTGTCCTGCTTCCAGCTCTTTAGGAAGCTGGGAAAGCACTCGCATTCCACAGTGCTCTTACAGCGTCCTGGGAACGTCTCATACAAAGGCAGCTGAACACCGTGTCTTTTCAGCCCTTAACTCACCAATCTGCAACATCTGCTTCCGCCGCATTTCCACCTTGCCAACCCGGCTCAGACGAAATGCCTACATCTTCCCCTGAAGCGACTGTGCTGATTCCCCAATGATAGAGCATCCACATGCTTAGGAGGCGATAAACTGCATGCCTTTTTCCAACCACCATTTTACACTGCTTAGAGAGCGTCGGAAAGCAGCTATGTCAGAAAGGCCCCTTTGCTCTCAGCCATGCCCTCCATTGCTCTGGAGGTGGAAGGCACAAGGCACTGGTTCTGGATCCACTCCTCAATGGGAGACAAAACACATCTTGGCCTCTCTCCAGCTCTTTAGGAAGTGGAGAAAAAACTCCCTTTCCACAGTGCTCTTACAGCGTCCTGGGAACATCTCATACAAAGGAGGCTGAACGCCGTTTCTTTTCAGCACTTCACTCGCCAGTCTGGGACATCTGCATCCCGCACTTTTCCACCTTGCCAGCCCGGCTCAGACGAAATGCCTACATCTTCCCCTTGAACAATGGGGATGAGGCCCATAGGATTGTGGTTCCACATGCTGAGGAGGAGAGAGACAATAGGCTTTTAACTAACCACGAAGTGCAACGGTTGGGAGAGTGTCAGAAAGCACCAATGGCAGAAAGACCCCTTTACTCTCAGCCGCGCCCTCCATTGCTGTAGAGGTGGAAGGCACAAAGCAGTGCCTCCATCCTTCAAGGGGAGACAACTCATTAACTGTCTTGCCTCCAGCTCTTTAGGAAGCTGGGAAAGAACTCGCTTTCCACAGTGCTGTTACAGCATACGAGGAAACTCTCATACAGAGGCAGCTCAAACGCCATTTCTTCCCAGGGCTTAGCTGGCCTCTTTAGGACTTCCGCTTCTACCAAAGTTCCACCTTGCCAACCCGGCTCAGACGAAATGTCTACACCTTCCCCTTAAGCAAAAGGGGCGAAGCCCACATGATTGTGCTTCCACATTCTTCGCAGGAGCAGACAATAGGCTTTTTACAAACCGCCATTGTGCACTGGGTCAGAGAGTGTCAGAATGCACCTATGTCAGAAAGGGCCCTTTGCTCTCAGCCGTGCCCTCCATTGCTCTAGAGGTGGAAGGCACAAAGCACTGCCTCCATCCTTCAATTGGAGACAAGCCATCAACTGTCCTGCTTCCAGCTCTTTAGGAAGCTGGGAAAGCACTCGCATTCCACACTGCTCTTACAGCGTCCTGGGAACGTCTCTTACAAAGGCAGCTGAACACCGCATCTTTCCAGCCCTTAACTCACCAATCTGCAACATCTGCTTCTGCCGCATTTCCACCTTGCCAACCCGGCTTAGACGAAATGCCTACATCTTCCCCTGAAGCGACTGTGCTGATTCCCAAATGATTGAGCTTCCACATGCTTAGGAGGCGATAAACTGCATGCCTTTTTCCAACCACCATTTTACACTGCTTAGAGAGCGTCGTAAAGCAGCTATGTCAGAAAGGCCCCTTTGCTCTCAGCCATGCCCTCCATTGCTCTCGAGGTGGAAGGCACAAGGCACTAACTCCATCCTTCAATTGGAGACAAGCCATAAACTGTCTTGCCTTCAGCTCTTTAGGAAGCTGAGAAACAACTCGCTTTCCAAAGTCCTGTTACAGCAGACCGGGGAACTTCTCATACAAAGGCAGCTCAAATGGCATTTCTTCCCAGCCCTTAACTCGCAGCTTAGGACTCCTGCTTCTGCCGCAATTCCACCTGGCCAACCTGGCTCAGACGAAATGCCTACATCTTCCCCTGAAGCAACTGGGCTGAGTCCCAAATGATTGAGCGTCCACGTGCTTAGGATGCGATAGACTGCACGCCTTTTTCCAACCACCATTGTGCACTGCTGGAGAGAGTGTCGGAAAGCAGCTATGTCAGAAAGACCCCTCTGCTCTCAGCCATGCCCTCCATTGCTTTCGAGGTGGAAGGCACAAGGCACTGGTTCTGCATCCACCCTCAATGGGAGACAAGCCACATCTTGTCCTATCTCCAGCTATTTAGGAAGTGAAGAAAAAGTCCCTTTCCACAGTGCTCTTACAGCGTCCTGGGAACATCTCATACAAAGGAGGCTGAACGCCGTTTCTTTTCAGCACTTCACTCGCCAGTCTGGGACATCTGCATCCCGCACGTTTCCACCTTGCCAACCCGGCTCAGAATAAATGCCTACATCTTCCCCTTGAGCAATGGTTATGAGGCCCATAGGATTGTGGTTCCACATGCTGAGGAGGAGAGAGACAATAGGCTTTTAACTAACCACGAAGTGCAACGGTTGGGAGAGTGTCAGAAAGCACCAATGGCAGAAAGACCCCTTTACTCTCAGCCGCGCCCTCCATTGCTGTAGAGGTGGAAGGCACAAAGCACTGCCTCAATCCTTCAAGGGGAGACAAGCCATAAACTGTCTTGCCTCCAGCTCTTTAGGAAGCTGGGAAAGAACTCGCTTTCCACAGTGCTGTAACAGCATACGAGGAAACTCTCATACAGAGGCAGATCAAACGCCATTTCTTCCCAGTGCTTAACTGGCCGCTTTAGGACTTCCGCTTCTGGCACAGTCCCACCTTGCCAACCCGGCTCAGACGAAATGCCTACATCTTCCCCTTCAGCAACGGGGGCGAAGCCCACATGATTGTGCTGCCACATGCTTAGCAGGAGCAGACAATAGGCTTTTTGCAAAACGCCATTGTGCACTGGGTCAGAGAGTGTCAGAATGCACCTATGTCAGAAAGGGCCCTTTGCTCTCAGCCGTGCCCTCCATTGCTCTAGAGATGGAAGGCACAAGGCACTGCCTCCATCCTTCAATGGGAGGCAAGCCATAACCTGTCTTGCCTCCAGCTCTTTAGGAAGCTGACAAACAACTCGCTTTCCACAGTCCTGTTACAGCAGACCGGGGAACGTCTCATACAAAGGCAGCTCAAATGGCATTTCTTCCCAGCCCTTAACTCGCAGCTTTAGGACTCCTGCTTCTGCTGCAATTAGACCTTGCCAACCCGGCTCAGACGAAATGCCTACATCTTCCCCTGAAGCAACTGGGCTGAGTCCCAAATGATTGAGCGTCCACGTGCTTAGGAGGCGATAGACTGCACGCCTTTTTGCAACCACAGTTGTGCACTGCTGGAGAGAGTGTCGGAAAGCAGCTATGTCAGAAAGACCCCTTTGCTCTCAGCCGTGCCGTTCATTGCTCTAGACGTGGAATGCACAATGCACTGGCTCCCCCCCTCAATGGGCGACAAGCCACAGACCATCTTCCTTCCATCTCTTTAGGAAGCTGAGCAAGAACTCGCTTTCAACAGTGCTCTTTCTGTGTCCTGGCAACATCTCATACATAGGCAGCTGATATGCCATTTCTTTACAGCGCTGAACTCGCAGATTTGGAACTTCTGCTCCTGCCACATTTCCACCTTGCGAACCCGCCTCAGACAAAATGTCTACATCTTCCCCTTCAGCAACGGGGACGAGGCCCAGATGACTGTGCTTCCGCATGCTTAGCAGGAGCAGACAATAGGCTTTTTACAAACCGCCATTGTGCACTGGGTCAGACAGTGTCAGAATGCACCTATGTCAGAAAGGGCCCTTTGCTCTCAGCCGTGCCCTCCATTGCTCTAGAGGTGGAAGGCACAAAGCACTGCCTCCATCCTTCAATTGGAGACAAGCCAGCAACTGGCCTGCTTCCAGATCTTTAGGAATCTGGGAAAGCACTCGCATTCCTCAGTGCTCCTACAGCGTCCTGGGAACGTCTCATACAAAGGCAGCTGAACACCGTGTCTTTTCAGCCCTTAACTCAGCAATCTGCAACATCTGCTTCTGCCGCATTTCCACATTGCCAACCCGGCTCAGACGAAATGCCTACATCTTCCCCTTAAGCGACTGTGCTGATTCCCAAATGATTGAGCATCCACATGCTTAGGAGGCGATAATCTTCATGCCTTTTCCCACCACCATTTTACACTGCTTAGAGAGCGTCGGAAAGCAGCTATGTCAGAAAGGCCCCTTTGCTCTCAGCCATGCCCTCAATTGCTCTCGAGGTGGAAGGCACAAGGCACTGGTTCTGGATCCACCCCTCAATGGGAGACAAACCACATCTTGGCCTGCTTCCAGCTCTTTAGGAATTTGAGAAAAAACTCCCTTTCCACAGTGCTCTTACAGCGTCCTGGGAACATCTCATACAAAGGAGGCTGAACGCCGTTTCTTTTCAGCACTTCACTCGCCAGTCTGGGACATCTGCATGCTTCACGTTTCCACCTTGCCAACCCGGCTCAGACGAAATGCCTACATCTTCCCCTTGAGCAATGGGGATGAGGCCCATAGGATTGTGGTTCCACATGCTGAGGAGGAGAGAGACAATAGGCTTTTAACTAACCACGAAGTGCAACGGTTGGGAGAGTGTCAGAAAGCACCAATGGCAGAAAGACCCCTTTACTCTCAGCCGCGCCCTCCATTGCTGTAGAGGTGGAAGGCACAAAGCACTGCCTCCATCCTTCAATGGGAGACAAGCCATAAACTGTCTTGCCTCCAGCTCTTTAGGAAGCTGGGAAAGAACTCGCTTTCCACAGTGCTGTTACAGCATACGAGGAAACTCTCATACAGAGGCAGCTCAAATGCCATTTCTTCCCAGTGCTTAACTGGCCGCTTTAGGACTTGTGCTTCTGCTACAGTTCCACCTTGCCAACCCGGCTCAGACGAAATGCCTACATCTTCCCCTTAAGCAACGGGGGCGAAGCCCACATGATTGTGCTGCCACATGCTTAGCAGGAGCAGACAATAGGCTTTGTACAAACCGCCATTGTGCACTGGGTCAGAGAGTGTCAGAATGCACCTATGTCAGAAAGGGCCCTTTGCTCTCAGCCGTGCCCTCCATTGCTCTAGAGGTGGAAGGCACAAAGCACTGCCTCCATCCTTCAATTGGAGACAAGCCATAAACTGTCTTGCCTCCAGCTCTTTAGGAAGCTGACAAACAACTCGCTTTCCACAGTCCTGTTACAGCAGACCGGTTAAATTCTCATACAAAGGCAGCTCAAATGGCATTTCTTCCCAGCCCTTAACTCGCAGCTTAGGACTCCTGCTTCTGCCGCAATTCCACCTTGCCAACCTGGCTCAGACGAAATGCCTACATCTTCCCCTGAATCAAATGGTCTGGGTCCCAAATGATTGAGCGTCCACGTGCTTAGGAGGCGATAGACTGCACGCCTTTTTCCAACCACAATTGCGCACTGCTGGAGAGTGTCGGAAAGCAGCTATGTCAGAAAGACCCCTTTGCTCTCAGCCGTGCCCTTCATTGCTCTAGACGTGGAATGCACAATGCACTGGCTCCCCCCCTCAAGGGGCGACAAGCCACAGACCATCTTCCTTCCATCTCTTTAGGAAGCTGAGCAAGAACTCGCTTTCAACAGTGCTCTTTCTGTGTCCTGGCAACATCTCATACAAAGGCAGCTGATATGCCATTTCTTTTCAGCGCTTAACTCGCAGATTTGGAACTTCTGCTCCTGCCACATTTCCACCTTGCCAACCCGGCTCAGACGAAATGTCTACCTCTTCCCCTTCAGCAACGGGGACGAGGCCCAGATGACTGTGCTTCCGCATGCTTAGCAGGAGCATACAATAGTCTTTTTACAAACCACCATTGTGCACTGGGTCAGAGAGTGTCAGAATGCACCTATGTCAGAAAGGGCCCTTTGCTCTCAGCCGTGCCCTCCATTGCTCTAGAGGTGGAACGCACAAAGCACTGCCTCCATCCTTCAATTGGAGACAAGCCAGCAACTGTCTTGCTTCCAGCTCTTTAGGAAGCTGGGAAAGCTCTCGCATTCCACAGTGCTCTTACAGCGTCCTGGGAACGTCTCATACAAAGGCAGCTGAACACCGTATCTTTTCAGCCCTTAACTCAGCAATCTGCAACATCTGCTTCTGCCGCATTTCCACCTTGCCAACCCGGCTCAGACGAAATGCCTACATCTTCCCCTCAAGTGACTGTGCTGATTCCCAAATGATTGAGCATCCACATGCTTAGGAGGCGATAAACTGCATGCCTTTTTCCAACCACCATTTTACACTGCTTAGAGAGCGTCGGAAAGCAGCTATGTCAGAAAGGCCCCTTTGCTCTCAGCCATGCCCTCCATTGCTCTCGAGGTGGAAGGCACAAGGCACTGGTTCTGGATCCACCCCTCAATGGGAGACAAACCACATCTTGTCCTGCTTCCAGCTCTTTAGGAAGTGGGGAAGAAACTCCCTTTCCACAGTGCTCTTACAGCGTCCTGGGAACATCTCATACAAAGGAGGCTGAACGCCGTTTCTTTTCAGCACTTCACTCGCCAGTCTGGGACATCTGCATCCTGCACGTTTCCACCTTGCCAACCCGGCTCAGACGAAATACCTACATCTTCCCCTTCAGCAATGGGGATGAGGCCCATAGCATTGTGGCTCCAAATGCTGAGGAGGAGAGAGACAATAGGCTTTTAACTGACCACGAAGTGCAACGGTTGGGAGAGTGTCAGAAAGCACCAATGGCAGAAAGACCCCTTTACTCTCAGCCGCGCCCTCCATTGCTGTAGAGGTGGAAGGCACAAAGCACTGCCTCCATCCTTCAATGGGAGACAAGCCATAAACTGTCTTGCCTCCAGCTCTTTAGGAAGCTGGGAAAGAACTCGCTTTCCACAGTGCTGTTACAGCATACGAGGAAACTCTCATACAGAGGCAGCTCAAATGCCATTTCTCCCAGTGCTTGACTGGCCGCTTTAGGACTTCCGCTTCTGCCACAGTTCCACCTTGCCAACCCGGCTCAGACGAAATGCCTACATCTTCCCCTTAAGCAACGGGGGCGAAGCCCACATGATTGTGCTGCCACATGCTTAGCAGGAGCAGACAATAGGCTTTGTACAAACCGCCATTGTGCACTGGGTCAGAGAGTGTCAGAATGCACCTATGTCAGAAAGGGCCCTTTGCTCTCAGCCGTGCCCTCCATTGCTCTAGAGGTGGAACGCACAAAGCACTGCCTCCATCCTTCAATTGGAGACAAGCCAGCAACTGTCCTGCTTCCAGCTCTTTAGGAAGCTGGGAAAGCACTCGCATTCCACAGTGCTCCTACAGCGTCCTGGGAACGTCTCATAAAAAGGCAGCTGAACACCGTGTCTTTTCAACCCTTAACTCACCAATCTGCAACATCTGCTTCTGCCGCATTTCCACCTTGCCAACCCGGCTCAGACGAAATGCCTACATCTTCCCCTTAAGCGACTGTGCTGATTCCCAAATGATTGAGCATCCACATGCTTAGGAGGCGATAAACTGCATGCCTTTTTCCAACCACCATTTTACACTGCTTAGAGAGCGTCGGAAAGCAGCTATGTCAGAAAGGCCCCTCTGCTCTCAGCCATGCCCTCCATTGCTCTCTAGGTGGAAGGCACAAGGCACTGGTTCTGGATCCACCCCTCAATGGGAGACAAACCACATCTTGGCCTCCTTCCAGCTCTTTAGGAAGTCGAGAAAAAACTCCCTTTCCACAGTGCTCTTACAGCGTCCTGGGAACATCTCATACAAATGAGGCTGAACGCCGTTTCTTTTCAGCACTTCACTAGCCAGTCTGGGACATCTGCATGCTGCACGTTTCCACCTTGCCAACCCAGCTCAGGCGAAATGCCTACATCTTCCCCTTGAGCAATGGGGATGAAGCCCATAGGATTGTGGTTCCACATGCTGAGGAGGAGAGAGGCAATAGGCTTATAACTAACCACGAAGTACAACGGTTGGGAGAGTGTCAGAAAGCACCAATGGCAGAATGACCCCTTTACTCTCAGCCGCGCCCTCCATTGCTGTAGAGGTGGAAGGCACAAAGCACTGTCTCCATCCTTCAATGGGAGACAAGCCATAAACTGTCTTGCCTCCAGCTCTTTAGGAAGCTGGGAAAGAACTCGCTTTCCACAGTGCTGTTACAGCATACGAGAAAACTCTCATACAGAGGCAGCACAAACGCCATTTCTTCCCAGTGCTTAACTGGCCGCTTTAGGACTTGTGCTTCTGCTACAGTTCCACCTTGCCAACCCGGCTCAGACGAAATGCCTACATCTTCCCCTTAAGCAACGGGGGCGAAGCCCACATGATTGTGCTTCCACATGCTTAGCAGGAGCAGACAATAGGCTTTTTCCAAACCGCCATTGTGCACTGGGTCAGAGAGTGTCAGAATGCACCTATGTCAGAAAGGGCCCTTTGCTCTCAGCCGTGCCCTCCATTGCTCTAGAGGTGGAAGGCACAAAGCACTGCCTCCATCCTTCAATTGGAGACAAGCCAGCAACTGTCCTGCTTCCAGCTCTTTAGGAAGCTGGGAAAGCACTCGCATTCCACAGTGCTCTTACAGTGTCCTGGGAACGTCTCATACAAAGGCAGCTGAACACCGTATCTTTTCAGCCCTTAACTCAGCAATCTGCAACATCTGCTTCTGCCGCATTTCCACCTTGCCAACCCGGCTCAGACGAAATGCCTACATCTTCCCCTCAAGTGACTGTGCTGATTCCCAAATGATTGAGCATCCACATGCTTAGGAGGCGATAAACTGCATGCCTTTTTCCAACCACCATTTTACACTGCTTAGAGAGCGTCGGAAAGCAGCTATGCCAGAAAGGCCCCTTTGCTCTCAGCCATGCCCTCCATTGCTCTCGAGGTGGAAGGCACAAAGCACTGCCTCCATCCTTCAATTGGAGACAAGCCAGCAACTGTCCTGCTTCCAGCTCTTTAGGAAGCTGGGAAAGCACTCGCATTCCACAGTGCTCTTACAGCATCCTGGGAACGTCTCATACAAAGGCAGTGGAACACCGTATCTTTTCAGCCCTTAACTCAGCAATCTGCAACATCTGCTTCTGCCGCATTTCCACCTTGCCAACCCGGCTCAGACGAAATGCCTACATCTTCCCCTCAAGTGACTGTGCTGATTCCCAAATGATTGAGCATCCACATGCTTAGGAGGCGATAAACTGCATGCCTTTTTCCAACCACCATTTTACACTGCTTAGAGAGCGTCGGAAAGCAGCTATGTCAGAAAGGCCCCTTTGCTCTCAGCCATGCCCTCCATTGCTCTCGAGGTGGAAGGCACAAGGCACTGGTTCTGGATCCACCCCTCAATGGGAGACAAACCACATCTTGTCCTGCTTCCAGCTCTTTAGGAAGTGGGGAAGAAACTCCCTTTCCACAGTGCTCTTACAGCGTCCTGGGAACATCTCATACAAAGGAGGCTGAACGCCGTTTCTTTTCAGCACTTCACTCGCCAGTCTGGGACATCTGCATCCTGCACGTTTCCACTTTGCCAACCCGGCTCAGACGAAATACCTACATCTTCCCCTTGAGCAATGGGGATGAGGCCCATAGCATTGTGGCTCCAAATGCTGAGGAGGAGAGAGACAATAGGCTTTTAACTGACCACGAAGTGCAACGGTTGGGAGAGTGTCAGAAAGCACCAATGGCAGAAAGACCCCTTTACTCTCAGCCGCGCCCTCCATTGCTGTAGAGTTGGAAGGCACAAAGCACTGCCTCCATCCTTCAATGGGAGACAAGCCATAAACTGTCTTGCCTCCAGCTCTTTAGGAAGCTGGGAAGGAACTCGCTTTCCACAGTGCTGTTACAGCATACGAGGAAACTCTCATACAGAGGCAGCTCAAATGCCATTTCTTCCCAGTGCTTAACTGGCCGCTTTAGGACTTCCGCTTCTGCCACAGTTCCACCTTGCCAACCCGGCTCAGACGAAATGCCTACATCTTCCCCTTAAGCAACGGGGGCGAAGCCCACATGATTGTGCTGCCACATGCTTAGCAGGAGCAGACAATAGGCTTTGTACAAACCGCCATTGTGCACTGGGTCAGAGAGTGTCAGAATGCACCTATGTCAGAAAGGGCCCTTTGCTCTCAGCCGTGCCCTCCATTGCTCTAGAGGTGGAAGGCACAAAGCACTGCCTCCATCCTTCAATTGGAGACAAGCCATAAACTGTCTTGCCTCCAGCTCTTTAGGAAGCTGACAAACAACTCGCTTTCCACAGTCCTGTTACAGCAGACCGGTTAAATTCTCATACAAAGGCAGCTCAAATGGCATTTCTTCCCAGCCCTTAACTCGCAGCTTAGGACTCCTGCTTCTGCCGCAATTCCACCTTGCCAACCTGGCTCAGACGAAATGCCTACATCTTCCCCTGAATCAAATGGTCTGGGTCCCAAATGATTGAGCGTCCACGTGCTTAGGAGGCGATAGACTGCACGCCTTTTTCCAACCACAATTGCGCACTGCTGGAGAGTGTCGGAAAGCAGCTATGTCAGAAAGACCCCTTTGCTCTCAGCCGTGCCCTTCATTGCTCTAGACGTGGAATGCACAATGCACTGGCTCCCCCCCTCAAGGGGCGACAAGCCACAGACCATCTTCCTTCCATCTCTTTAGGAAGCTGAGCAAGAACTCGCTTTCAACAGTGCTCTTTCTGTGTCCTGGCAACATCTCATACAAAGGCAGCTGATATGCCATTTCTTTTCAGCGCTTAACTCGCAGATTTGGAACTTCTGCTCCTGCCACATTTCCACCTTGCCAACCCGGCTCAGACGAAATGTCTACCTCTTCCCCTTCAGCAACGGGGACGAGGCCCAGATGACTGTGCTTCCGCATGCTTAGCAGGAGCATACAATAGTCTTTTTACAAACCACCATTGTGCACTGGGTCAGAGAGTGTCAGAATGCACCTATGTCAGAAAGGGCCCTTTGCTCTCAGCCGTGCCCTCCATTGCTCTAGAGGTGGAACGCACAAAGCACTGCCTCCATCCTTCAATTGGAGACAAGCCAGCAACTGTCTTGCTTCCAGCTCTTTAGGAAGCTGGGAAAGCTCTCGCATTCCACAGTGCTCTTACAGCGTCCTGGGAACGTCTCATACAAAGGCAGCTGAACACCGTATCTTTTCAGCCCTTAACTCAGCAATCTGCAACATCTGCTTCTGCCGCATTTCCACCTTGCCAACCCGGCTCAGACGAAATGCCTACATCTTCCCCTTGAGCAATGGGGATGAGGCCCATAGGATTGTGGTTCCAGATGCTGAGGAGGAGAGAGACAATAGGCTTTTAACTAACCACGAAGTGCAACGGTTGGGAGAGTGTCAGAAAGCACCAATGGCAGAAAGACCCCTTTACTCTCAGCCGCGCCCTCCATTGCCGTAGAGTTAGAAGGCACAAAGCACTGCCTCCATCCTTCAATGGGAGACAAGCCATAAACTCTCTTGCCTCCAGCTCTTTAGGAAGCTGGGAAAGAACTCGCTTTCCACAGCGCTGTTACAGCATACGAGGAAACTCTCATAAAGAGGCAGCTCAAATGCCATTTCTTCCCAGTGCTTAACTGGCCGCTTTAGGACTTCCGCTTCTGCCACAGTTCCACCTTGCCAACCCGGCTCAGACGAAATGCCTACATCTTCCCCTTAAGCAACGGGGGCGAAGCTCACATGATTGTGCTTCCACATGCTTAGCAGGAGCACACAATAGGCTTTTTACAAACCGCCATTGTGCACTGCGTCAGAGAGTGTCAGAATGCACCTATGTCAGAAAGGGCCCTTTGCTCTCAGCCGTGCCCTCCATTGCTCTAGAGGTGGAAGGCACAAAGCACTGCCTCCATCCTTCAATTGGAGACAAGCCATAAACTCTCTTGCCTCCAGCTCTTTAGGAAGCTGACAAACAACTCGCTTTCCACAGTCCTGTTACAGCAGACCGGGGAACTTCTCATACAAAGGCAGCTCAAATGGCATTTCTTCCCGGCCCTTAACTCGCAGCTTTAGGACTCCTGCTTCTGCCGCAATTCAACCTTGCCAACCCGGCTCAGACGAAATGCCTACATCTTCCCCTGAAGCAACTGGGCTGAGTCCCAAATAATTGAGCGTCCACGTGCTTAGGAGGCGATAGACTGCACGCCTTTTTCCAACCACCATTTTACACTGCTTAGAGAGCGTCGGAAAGCTGCTATGTCAGAAAGGCCCCTTTGCTCTCAGCCATGCCCTCCATTGCGCTCGAGGTGGAAGGCACAAGGCACTGGTTCTGGATCCACCCCTCAATGGGAGACAAACCACATCTTGGCCTGCTTCCAGCTCTTTAGGAAGTGGAGAAAAACCTTCCTTTCCACAGTGCTCTTACAGCGTCCTGGGAACATCTCATACAAAGGAGGCTGAACACCGTTTCTTTTCAGCACTTCACTCGCCAGTCTTGGACATCTGCATCCTGCACATTTCCACCACGCCAACCCGGCTCAGACGAAATGCCTACATCTTCCCCTTGAGCAATGGGGATGAGGCCCATTGGATTGTGGTTCCACATGCAGAGGAGGAGAGAGAAAACAGGCTTTTAACTAACCACGACGTGCAACGGTTGGGAGAGTGTCAGAAAGCACCCATGGCAGAAAGACCACTTTACTCTCAGCCGCGCCCTCCATTGCTGTAGAGGTGGAAGGCACAAAGCACTGCCTCCATCCTTCAATGGGAGACAAGCCATAAACTGTGTTGCCTCCAGCTCTTTAGGAAGCTGACAAACAACTCGCTTTCCACAGTCCTGTTACAGCAGACCGGTTAAATTCTCATACAAAGGCAGCTCAAATGGCATTTCTTCCCAGCCCTTAACTCGCAGCTTAGGACTCCTGCTTCTGCCGCAATTCCACCTTGCCAACCCGGCTCAGACGAAATGCCTACATCTTCCCCTGAATCAAATGGTCTGAGTCCCAAATGATTGAGCGTCCGCGTGCTTAGGAGGCGATAGACTGCACGCCTTTTTCCAACCACCATTGCGCACTGCTGGAGAGAGTGTCGGAAAGCAGCTATGTCAGAAAGACCCCTTTGCTCTCAGCCGTGCCCTTCATTGCTCTAGAACTGGAATGCACAATGCACTGGCTCCCACCCTCAAGGGGCGACAAGCCACAGACCATCTTCCTTCCATCTCTTTAGGAAGCTGAGCAAGAACTCGCTTTCAACAGTGCTCTTTCTGTGTCCTGGCAACATCTCATACAAAGGCAGCTGATATGCCATTTCTTTTCAGCGCTTAACTCACAGATTTGGAACTTCTGCTCCTGCCACATTTCCACCTTGCCAACCCGGCTCAGACGAAATGTCTACCTCTTCCCCTTCAGCAACGGGGACGAGGCCCAGATGACTGTGCTTACGCATGCTTAGCAGGAGCAGACAATAGGCTTTTTACAAAGCGCCATTGTGCACTGGGTCAGAGAGTGTCAGAATGCACCTATGTCAGAAAGGGCCCTTTGCTCTCAGCCGTGCCCTCCATTGCTCTAGAGGTGGAAGGCACAAAGCACTGCCTCCATCCTTCAATTGGAGACAAGCCAGCAACTGTCCTGCTTCCAGCTCTTTAGGAAGCTGGGAAAGCACTCGCATTCCACAGTGCTCTTACAGCCTCCTGGGAACGTCTCATACAAAGGCAGCTGAACACCGTGTCTTTTCAGCCCTTAACTCACCAATCTGCAACATCTGCTTCAGCCGCATTTCCACCTTGCCAACCCGGCTCAGACGAAATGCCTACATCTTCCCCTCAAGCGACTGTGCTGATTCCCAAATGATTGAGCATCCACATGACTAGGAGGCGATAAACTTCATGCCTTTTTCCAACCACCATTTTACACTGCTTAGAGAGCGTCGGATAGCAGCTATGTCAGAAAGGCCCCTTTGCTCTCAGCCATGCCCTCCATTGCTCTCGAGGTGGAAGGCACAAGGCACTGGTTCTGGATCCACCCCTCAATGGGAGACAAACCACATCTTGGCCTGCTTCCAGCTCTTTAGGAAGTCGAGAAAAAACTCCCTTTCCACAGTGCTCTTACAGCGTCCTGGGAACATCTCATACAAAGGAGGCTGAACGCCGTTTCTTTTCAGCACTTCACTCGCCAGTCTGGGACATCTGCATCCTGCACGTTTCCACCTTGCCAACCCGGCTCCGACGAAATGCCTACACCTTCCCCTTGAGCAATGGGGATGATGCCCATAGGATTGTGGTTCCACATGCTGAGGAGGAGAGAGACAATAGGCTTTTAACTGACCACGAAGTGCAACGGTTGGGAGAGTGTCAGAAAGCACCAATGGCAGAAAGACCCCTTTACCCTCAGCCGCGCCCTCCATTGCTGTAGAGGTGGAAGGCACAAAGCACTGCCTCCATCCTTCAATGGGAGACAAGCCATAAACTGTCTTGCCTCCAGCTCTTTAGGAAGCTGGGAAAGAACTCGCTTTCCACAGTGCAGTTACAGCATACGAGGAAACTCTCATACAGAGGCAGCTCAAATGCCATTCCTTCCCAGTGCTTAACTGGCCGCTTTAGGACTGCCGCTTCTGCCACAGTTCCACCTTGCCAACCCGGCTCAGACGAAATGCCTACATCTTCCCCTTAAGCAACGGGGGCGAAGCCCACATGATTGTGCTTCCACATGCTTAGCAGGAGCAGACAATAGGCTTTTTCCAAACCGCCATTGTGCACTGGGTCAGAGAGTGTCAGAATGCACCTATGTCAGAAAGGGCCCTTTGCTCTCAGCCGTGCCCTCCATTGCTCTAGAGGTGGAAGGCACAAAGCACTGCCTCCATCCTTCAATTGGAGACAAGCCATAAACTGTCTTGCCTCCAGCTCTTTAGGAAGCTGACAAACAACTCGCTTTCCACAGTCCTGTTACAGCAGACCGGTTAAATTCTCATACAAAGGCAGCTCAAATGGCATTTCTTCCCAGCCCTTAACTCGCAGCTTAGGACTCCTGCTTCTGCCGCAATTCCACCTTGCCAACCCGGCTCAGACGAAATGCCTACATCTTCCCCTGAATCAAATGGTCTGGGTCCCAAATGATTGAGCGTCCACGTGCTTAGGAGGCGATAGACTGCACGCCTTTTTCCAACCACCATTGCGCACTGCTGGAGAGAGTGTCGGAAAGCAGCTATGTCAGAAAGACCCCTTTGCTCTCAGCCGTGCCCTTCATTGCTCTAGAAGTGGAATGCACAATGCACTGGCTCCCCCCCTCAAGGGGCGACAAGCCACAGACCATCTTCCTTCCATCTCTTTAGGAAGCTGAGCAAGAACTCGGTTTCAACAGTGCTCTTTCTGTGTCCTGGCAACATCTCATCCAAAGGCAGCTGATATGCCATTTCTTTTCAGCGCTTAACTCGCAGATTTGGAACTTCTGCTCCTGCCACATTTCCACCTTGCCAACGTGGCTCAGACGAAATGTCTACCTCTTCCCCTTCAGCAACGGGGACGAGGCCCAGATGACTGTGCTTACGCATGCTTAGCAGGAGCAGACAATAGGCTTTTTACAAACCGCCATTGTGCACTGGGTCAGAGAGTTTCCGAATGCACCTATGTCAGAAAGGGCCCTTTGCTCTCAGCCGTGCCCTCCGTTGCTCTAGAGGTGGAAGGCACAAAGCACTGCCTCCATCCTTCAATTGGAGACAAGCCAGCAACTGTCCTGCTTCCAGCTCTTTAGGAAGCTGGGAAAGCACTCGCATTCCACAGTGCTCTTACAGCCTCCTGGGAACGTCTCATACAAAGGCAGCTGAGCACCATGTTTTTGAAGCCCTTAACTCACCAATCTGCAACATCTGCTTCTGCCGCATTTCCACCTTGCCAACCCGGCTCAGACGAAATGCCTACATCTTCCCCTCAAGCGACTGTGCTGATTCCCAAATGATTGAGCATCCACATGCCTAGGAGGCGATAAACTGCATGCCTTTTTCCAACCACCATTTTACACTGCTTAGAGAGCGTCGGATAGCAGCTATGTCAGAAAGGCACCTTTGCTCTCAGCCATGCCCTCCATTGCTCTCTAGGTGGAAGGCACAAGGCACTGGTTGTGGATCCACCCCTCAATGGGAGACAAACCACATCTTGGCCTGCTTCCAGCTCTTTAGGAAGTGGAGAAAAAACTCCCTTTCCACAGTGCTCTTACAGCGTCCTGGGAACAGCTCATACAAAGCAGGCTGAACGCCGTTTCTTTTCAGCACTTCACTCGCCAGTCTATGACATCTGCATCCTGCACGTTTCCACCTTGCCAACCCGGCTCCGATGAAATGCCTACATCTTCCCCTTGGGCAATGGGGATGAGGCCCATAGGATTGTGGTTCCACATGCTGAGGAGGAGAGAGACAATAGGCTTTTAACTAACCACGAAGTGCAACGGTTGGGAGAGTGTCAGAAAGCACCAATGGCAGAAAGACCCCTTTACCCTCAGCCGCACGCTCCATTGCTGTAGAGGTGGAAGGCACAAAGCACGGCCTCCATCCTTCAATGGGAGACAAGCCATAAACTGTCTTGCCTCCAGCTCTTTAGGAAGCTGACAAACAACTCGCTTTCCACAGTCCTGTTACAGCAGACCGGGGAACTTCTCATACAAAGGCAGCTCAAATGGCATTTCTTCCCAGCCCTTAACTCGCAGCTTAGGACTCCAGCTTCTGCTGCAATTCCACCTTGCTAACCCGGCTCAGACGAAATGCCTACATCTTCCCCTGAAGCAACTGGGCTGAGTCCCAAATGATTGAGCGTCCACGTGATTAGGAGGCGATAGGCTGCACGCCTTTTTCCAACCACCATTGTGCACTGCTGGAGAGAGTGTCGGAAAGCAGCTATGTCAGAAAGACCCCTTTGCTCTCAGCCGTGCCCTTCATTGCTCTAGACGTGGAATGCACAATGCACTTGCTCCCCCCCTCAAGGGGCGACAAGCTACAGACCATCTTCCTTCCATCTCTTTAGGAAGCTGAGCAAGAACTCGCTTTCAACAGTGCTCTTACTGTGTCCTGGCAGCATCTCATACAAAGACAGCTGATATGCCATTTCTTTTCAGAGCTTAACTCGCAGATTTGGAACTTCTGCTCCTGCCACATTTCCAGCTTGCCAACCCGCCTCAGACGAAATGTCTACATCTTCCCCTTCAGCAACGGGGACGAGGCCCAGATGACTGTGCTTCCGCATGCTTAGCAGAAGCAGACAATAGGCTTTTTACAAACCGCCATTGTGCACTGGGTCCGAGAGTTTCCGAATGCACCTATGTCAGAAAGGGCCCTTTGCTCTCAGCCGTGCCCTCCATTGCTCTAGAAGGGGAAGGCACAAAGCACTGCCTCCATCCTTCAATTGGAGACAAGCCAGCAACTGTCCTGCTTCCAGCTCTTTAGGAAGCTGGGAAAGCACTCGCATTCCACAGTGCTCTTACAGCGTCCTGGGAACGTCTCCTACAAAGGCAGCTGTACACCGTGTCTTTTCAGCTTTTAACTCACCAATCTGCAACATCAGCTTCTGCCGCATTTCCACCTTGCCAACCCGGCTCAGGCGAAATGCCTACATCTTCCCCTGAAGCGACTGTGCTGATTCCCAAATGATTGAGCATACACATGCTTAGGAGGCGATAAACTGCATGCCTTTTTCCAACCACCATTTTACACTGCTTAGAGAGCGTCGGAAAGCAGCTATGTCAGAAAGGCCCCTTTGCTCTCAACCAGGCCCTCCATTGCTCTCGAGGTGGAAGGCACAAGGCACTGTTTCTGGATCCACCACTCAAAGGGAGACAAACCACATCTTGGCCTGCTTCCAGCTCTTTAGGAAGTGGAGGAAAAACTCCCTTTCCACAGTGCTCTTATAGCGTCCTGGGAACATCACATACAAAGGAGGCTGAACACCGTTTCTTTTCAGCACTTCACTCGCCAGTCTGGGACATCTGCATCCTGCACAGTTCCACCTTGCCAACCCGGCTCAGGCGAAATGCCTACATCTTCCCCTTGAGCAATGGGGATGAGGCCCATAGGATTGTGGTTCCACATGCTGAGGAGGAGAGAGACAATAGGCTTTTAATTGACCACGAAGTGCAACGGTTGGGAGAGTGTCAGAAAGCACCAATGGCAGAAAGACCCCTTTACTCTCAGCCGCGCCCTCCATTGCTGTAGAGGTGGAAGGCACAAAGCACTGCCTCCATCGTTCAATGGGAGACAAGCCATAAACTGTCCGCCCTCCAGCTCTTTAGGAAGCTGGAAAAGAACTCGCTTTCCACAGTGCTGTTACAGCATACGAGGAAACTCTCATACAGAGGCAGCTCAAAGGCCATTTCTTCCCTGTGCCTACCTGGCCGCTTTAGGACTTTCGCTTCTGCCACAGTTCCACCTTGCCAACCCGGCTCAGACGAAATGCCTACATCTTCCCCTTCAGCAACGGGGACGAGGCCCAGATGACTGTGCTTCCGCATGCTTAGCAGGAGCAGACAATAGGCTTTTTACAAACCGCCATTGTGCACTGGGTCAGAGAGTGTCAGAATGCACCTGTGTCAGAAAGGGCCCTTTGCTGTCAGCCGTGCCCTCCATTGCTCTAGAGGTGGAAGGCACAAAGCACTGCCTCCATCCTTCAATTGGAGACAAGCCAGCAACTGTCCTGCTTCCAGCTCTTTAGGAAGCTGGGAAAGCACTCGCATTCCACAGTGCTCTTACAGCGTCCTGGGAACGTCTCATACAAAGGCAGCTGAACACCGTGTCTTTTCAGCCCTTAACTCACCAATCTGCAACATCTTCTTCTGCCGCATTTCCACCTTGCCAACCAGGCTCAGACGAAATGCCTACATCTTCCCCTCAAGCGATTGTGCTGATTCCCATATGATTGAGCATCCACATGCTTAGGAGGCGATAAACTGCATGCCTTTTTCCAACCACCATTATACACTGCTTAGAGAGCGTCGGATAGCAGCTATGTCAGAAAGGCCCCTTTGCTCTCAGCCATGCCCTCCATTTCTCTCGAGGTGGAAGGCACAAAGCACGTGCCAATGACCCCGGAAGCACCTGCCGAGCACGCCGGAACCACCTGCTCGACTCGCCAGAACCACCTGCCAGACACGCAAAAGTCACCTGCCGGCTACGCCACAACCAGTTGGGGAACACTTCGGAATCACCTGGCCGGCTTGCTGGAACCACCTGCCGGTCATGCCAAAATCAACTGCCAACTACGCCAGTACCACTTGGCGGACACTGTGGAAACCCCTGTCGGGCCGGCCGGAACCACATCTCAGACGTGCCAGAACCATGTGCATGAGATGCTGGAACCACACCCCGAACAGACGGAAAACACCTGCCAGACCCGTCTGAACAACCTGCCGAGCATGCCGGAGCCACCTGCTCAACTCGCCGGAACCACCTACCTGACATGCCCAAATCACCAGCCGGGTATGCCAGAACCACTTGGCCGACACTCCGGAATCATCTGTCGGACATGCCGGAACCAGCTCTCAGACACACCAGAACCACGTGCCGGAGACGCCGGAAGCACCTGCCGAGCATGCCGTAGCCACCTGCTCGACTCGCCAGAAACACCTGCCGGACACGCCAAAATCACCTGCCGGGTACGCCAGAACCACCTGGCGGACACTCCGAAATCACCTGTGGCGCATGCCGGAACCACCTCTCAGACGTGCAGGAAGCACGTGCCGGACACGCCGGAATCACCTACCGGACAGACCGGAACCACCTGCCGAGCACGCCGGAGCCACCTGTTCGACTCGCTGGAACCACCTGCCGGACAGGCCAATATCAACTGCTGGCTATGCCAGAACCACCTGGGGGACGGTCCGGAATCACCTGCCAGCCATGGCGGAACCACCTCTCAGACGTACCAGAACCACCTGCCGGAGAAGCTGGAAACACGTCCTGGACAGTCTGGAACCACCTGCCGGCCAAGCCTGAACCACCTGCCAAGCACAACGGAACAACCTGCCAGACACGCCAAAATCACCTGCGTGTTATGCCAGAACCACTTGGAGGACTCTCTGGGATGACCTGCCGGGCATGCCGGAACCACCTCTCAGACGTGCCAGAACCATGTGGCGGACAGTCCGGAATGACCTGTTGGGCATGCGCAACCACCTCTGAGACGTACCAGAACCACATGCCGTGCAGGCTGGAACCACCTACCGGACAGACCGGAATCACCTTTCGGGCATGCCGGAACCACCTGTCAGATGTGCCAGAAACACGTGCCGGAGACGCCGGAAGCACCTGCCAAGCACGTTGGCACCACCTGCTCAACTCGCCTGAACCACCTGCCGGACATGCCAAAATCACCTGCCGACTATGCCAGAACCACTTGGCGAACACTCCGGAATCACTTGCCGGGCATGCAGGAACCACCTCTCAGACATGCCAGAACCCCGGGCCAATGGCCCCGGAAGCACCAGCCGAGCACGCCGGAACCACCTGCTCGACTCGCCAGAACCACCTGCCGATGACGCAAAAATCACCTGCCGGGTACGCCAGAACCACCTGGCGGACACTCCGAAATCACCTGTCGCTCATGCCGGAACCGCCTCTCAGACATGGCAGAACCCCGTGCCAATGACCCCGGAAGCACCAGCCGGGCACGCCGGAACCGCCTGCTCGACTCGCCAGAACCACCTGCCGTTCACGCAAAAATCACCTGCCGGCTACGCCACAACCAGTTGGTGAGCACTTTGGAATCCCCTGCCAGGCTTGCTGGAACCACCTGCCAGTCATGCCAAAATCACCTGCCAACTACGCCAGAACCGCTTGGCGGACACTGCGGAAACACTTGTCGGGCCGGCTGGAACCACATCTCAGACGTGCCAGAAACGTGTTCATGAGATGCTGGAACCACACCCCGAACAGTCGGATACCACCTGCCAGAACCGCCTGAACCACCTGCCGAGCACGCCGGAACAACCTGCTCGACTCACCGGTACCACATCCCTGACACGCCAAAATCACCTGCTGGGTATGCCAGAACCACTTGGCGGACACTCCGGAATCATCTGCCGGACGTGCCGGAACCAGCTCTAAGACACACCAGAACCAAGTGCCGGAGACGCCGGAAGCACCTGCCGAGCATGCCGGAGCCACCTGCTCGACTCGCCAGAAACACCTGCCGGACACGCCAAAATCACCTGCCGGGTATGCCAGAACCACCTGGCGGACACTACGGAATCACCTGTGGCACATGCCGGAAGCACGTGCCTGACACGCCGCAAACACCTACCGGACAGACCGGAACCACCTGCCAAGAACGCCGGAGCCACCTGTTCGACTCGCTGGAACCACCTGCCGGACAGGCCAATATCAACTGCTGGCTATGCCAGAACCACCTGGGGGACAGTCCGGGATCACCTGCCAGCCATGGCAGAACCACCTCTCAGACGTACCAGAACCACCTGCCGGAGAAGCTGGAAACACGTCCTGGACAGACTGGAACCACGTGACGGCCATGCCTGAACCACCTGCCGAGCACTGCGGAACCACCTGCCGGACACGCCAAAAGCACCTGCGGGCTACGCCAGAACCACTTGGACGACTCTCCGAAATGACCTGCCGGGCATGTTGGAACCACCTCTCAGACGTGCCAGAACCACCTGGGGGACGGTCCGGAATCACCTGCCAGCCCTGGCGGAACCACCTCTCAGACGTACCAGAACCACCTGCCGGAGAAGCTGGAAACACGTCCTGGACAGTCTGGAACCACCTGCCGGCCAAGCCTGAACCACCTGCCAAGCACAACGGAACAACCTGCCAGACACGCCAAAATCACCTGCGTGTTATGCCAGAACCACTTGGAGGACTCTCTGGGATGACCTGCCGGGCATGCCGGAACCACCTCTCAGACGTGCCAGAACCATGTGGCGGACAGTCCGGAATGACCTGTTGGGCATGCGCAACCACCTCTGAGACGTACCAGAACCACATGCCGTGCAGGCTGGAACCACCTACCGGACAGACCGGAATCACCTTTCGGGCATGCCGGAACCACCTGTCAGATGTGCCAGAAACACGTGCCGGAGACGCCGGAAGCACCTGCCAAGCACGTTGGAACCACCTGCTCAACTCGCCTGAACCACCTGCCGGACATGCCAAAATCACCTGCCGACTATGCCAGAACCACTTGGCGAACACTCCGGAAACACTTGCCGGGCATGCAGGAACCACCTCTCAGACAAGCCAGCACCCCATGTCAATGACCCCGGAAGCACCAGCCGAGCACGCCGGAACCACCTGCTCGACTCGCCAGAACCACCTGCCGATCACGCAAAAATCACCTGCCGGCTACGCCACAACAAGTTGGTGAACACTTCGGAATCACCTGCCAGGCTTGCTGGAACCACCTGCCAGTCATGCCAAAATCACCTGCCAACTACGCCAGAACCGCTTGGCGGACACTGCGGAAACACCTGTCGGGCCGGCTGGTACCACATCTCAGACGTGCCAGAACCATGTGGCGGACAGTCCGGAATAACCTGTTGGGCATACGCAACCACCTCTGACACGTACCAGAACCACGTGCCGTGCACGCCGGAACCACCTACCGGACAGACCGGAATCAACCTTTGGGCATGCCGGAACCACCAGTCAGATGTGCCAGAAACATGTGCCGGAGACGCCGGAAGCACCTGCCGAGCACGTCGCAACCACCTGCTCAACTCGCCTGAACCACCTGCCGGACACGCCAAAATCACCTGCCCGCTACACCAGCACCACTTCGGGGACAAGCCGGAATCACGTGAGGGGCCTGCCTGCACAGCCTCTCAGACTGAACCTCGTGCCGGACACCACAGAACCACCTGCCGGACAGACCGGATTCACTTGCCGGACACGCCGGAACCACCGGCTCGACCCGCCGGAACGACCGCTGGACGTGCAAAATCACCTGCCGGCTACGCCGGAAACACTTGGCGAACACTCCGGAATCACCTGCCGGGCATGCCAGAACCACCTCTCAGATATGCCAGAACCACGTGCCAATGACCCTGGAAGCACCTGCCGAGCACGCCGGAACCACCTGCTCGACTCGCCAGAACCACCTGCCGGACACGCAAAAATCACCTGCCGGCTACGCCACAACCAGTTGGGGAACACTTCGGAATCACCGGCCGGGCTTGCTGGAACCATCTGCCGGTCATGCCAAAATCACCTGCCAACTACGCCAGTACCACTTGGCGGACACGGTGGAAACACCTGTCGGGCCGGCCAGAACCACATCTCAGACGTGCCAGAACCATGTGCATGAGATGCTGGAACCACACACCGAACAGACGGAAAAGACCTGCCAGAACCGCCTGAACCACCTGTCGAGCACGCCAGAACCACCTGCTCGACTCACCGGTACCACCTCCCTGACACGCCAAAATCACCTGCTGGGTATGCCAGAACCACTTGGCGGACACTCCGGAATCATCTGCCGGACATGCCGGAACCAGCTCTCAGACACACCAGAACCACGTGCCGGAGACGCCGGAAGCACCTGCCGAGCATGCCGGAGCCACCTGCTCGACTCGCCAGAAACACCTGCCGGACACGCCAAAATCACCTGCCGGGTACGCCAGAACAACTTGGCGGACACTCCGAAATCACCTGTCGCGCATGCCGGAACCACCTCTCAGACGTGCCGGAAGCACGTGCCGGACACGCCGGAATCACCTACCGGACAGTCCGGAACCACCTGCCAAGAACGCCGGAGCCACCTGTTCGACTCGCTGGAACCACCTGCCGGACAGGCCAATATCAACTGCTGGCTATGCCAGAACCACCTGGGGTCGGTCTGGAATCACCTGCCAGCCATGGCGGAACCACCTCTCAGACGTACCAGAACCACCTGCCGGAGAAGCTGGAAACACGTCCTGGACAGTCTGGAACCACCTGCCGGCCAAGCCTGAACCACCTGCCAAGCACAACGGAACAACCTGCCAGACACGCCAAAATCACCTGCGTGTTATGCCAGAACCACTTGGAGGACTCTCTGGGATGACCTGCCGGGCATGCCGGAACCACCTCTCAGACGTGCCAGAACCATGTGGCGGACAGTCCGGAATGACCTGTTGGGCATGCGCAACCACCTCTGAGACGTACCAGAACCACATGCCGTGCAGGCTGGAACCACCTACCGGACAGACCGGAATCACCTTTCGGGCATGCCGGAACCACCTGTCAGATGTGCCAGAAACACGTGCCGGAGACGCCGGAAGCACCTGCCAAGCACGTTGGAACCACCTGCTCAACTCGCCAGAACCACCTGCCGGACATGCCAAAATCACCTGCCGACTATGCCAGAACCACTTGGCGAACACTCCGGAATCACTTGCCGGGCATGCAGGAACCACCTCTCAGACATGCCAGAACCCCGTGCCAATGACCCCGGAAGCACCAGCCGAGCACGCCGGAACCACCTGCTCGACTCGCCAGAACCACCTGCCGATCATGCAAAAATCACCTGCCGGCTATGCCACAACCAGTTGGTGAACACTTTGGAATCACCTGCCAGGCTTGCTGGAACCACCTGCCAGTCATGCCAAAATCACCTGCCAACTACGCCAGAACCGCTTGGCGGACACTGCGGAAACACCTGTCGGGCCGGCTGGAACCACATCTCAGACGTGCCAGAAACATCTTCATGAGATGCTGGAACCACACCCCGAACAGACGGATACCACCTGCCAGAACTGCCTGAACCATATGCTGAGCATGCCGGAACCACCTGCTCGACACACCGGTACCACCTCCCTGACACACCAAAATCACCTGCTGGGTATGCCAGAACCACTTGGCGGACCCTCCGGAATCATCCGCCGGACATGCCGGAACCAGCTCTCAGACACACCAGAACCAGGTGCCGGAGACGCCGGAAGCACCTGCCGAGCATGCCGGAGCCACCTGCTCGACTCGCCAGAAACACCTGCCGGACACGCCAAAATCACCTGCCGGGTACGCCAGAACCACCTGGCGGACACTCCGAAATCACCTGTCGCGCATGCCGGAACCATCTCTCAGACGTGCCGGAAGCACGTGCCGGACACGCCGGAATCACCTTCCGGACAGACCGGAACCACCTGCCGAGCACGCCGGAGCCACCTGTTCGACTCGCTGGAACCACCTGCCGGACAGGCCAATATCAACTGCTGGCTATGCCAGAACCACCTGGGGGACGGTCCAGAATCACCTGCCAGCCATGGCGGAACCACCTCTCATATGTACCAAAACCACCTGCCGGAGAAGCTGGAAACACGTCCTGGACAGACTGGAACCACGTGACGGCCATGCCTGAACCACCTGCCGAGCACGGCGGAACCACCTGCCGGACACGCCGAAATCACCTGCGGGCTACGCCAGAACCACTTGGACGACTCTCCGAAATGACCTGCCGGGCATGTTGGAACCACCTCTCAGACGTGCCAGAAGCACGTGGCAGACAGTCCGGAATCACCTGTTGGGCATACGCAACCACCTCTGAGACGTACCAGAACCGCGTGCTGTGCACGCCGGAACCACCTACCGGACAGACCGGAATCAACTTTTGGGCATGCCGGAACCACCAGTCAGATGTGCCAGAAACTCGTGCCGGAGACGCCGGAAGCACCTGCCGAGCACGTCGCAACCACCTGCTCAACTCGCCTGAACCACCTGCCGGACACGCCAAAATCACCTGCCCGCTACACCAGCACCACTTCGGGGACAAGCCGGAATCACGTGAGGGGCATGCCGGCACAGCCTCTCAGACTGAACCTCGTGCCGGACACCACAGAACCACCTGCCGGACAGACCGGAACCACCTGCCGGACACGCCGGAATCACCGGCTCGACCCTCCGGAACGACCGCTGGAGGTGCAAAATCACCTGCCGGCTGCGCCGGAAACACTAGGCGAACACTCCGGAATCACCTGCCGGGCATGCCGGAACCACCTCTCAGATATGCCAGAACCACGTGTCAATGACCCCGGAAGCACCTGCCGAGCACGCCGGAACCACCTGCTCGACTCGCCAGAACCACCTGCCGGACACGCAAAAATCACCTGCCGGCTACGCCACAACCAGTTGGGGAACACTTCGGAATCACCTGCCGGGCTTGCTGGAACCACCTGCCGGTCATGCCAAAATCACCTGCCAACTACGCCAGTACCACTTGGCGGACACTGTGGAAACCCCTGTCGGGCCGGCCGGAACCACATCTCAGACGTGCCAGAACCATGTGCATGAGATGCTGGAACCACACCCCGAACAGACGGAAAACACCTGCCAGACCCGTCTGAACAACCTGCCGAGCACGCCGGAGCCACCTGCTCGACTCGCCGGAACCACCTACCTGACATGCCCAAATCACCAGCCGGGTATGCCAGAACCACTTGGCGGGCACTCCGGAATCATCTGCCGGACATGCCGGAACCAGCTCTCAGAGACACCAGAACCACGTCCCGGAGACGCCGGAAGCACCTGCCGAGCATGCCGGAGCCACCTGCTCGACTCGCCAGAAACACCTGCCGGACACGCCAAAATCACCTGCCGGGTACGCCAGAACCACCTGGCGGACACTCCGAAATCACCTGTCGCGCATGCCGGAACCACCTCTCAGACGTGCCGGAAGCACGTGCCGGACACGCCGGAATCACCTACCGGACAGACCGGAACCACCTGCCGAGCACGCCGGAGCCACCTGTTCGACTCGCTGGAACCACCTGCCGGACAGGCCAATATCAACTGCTGGCTATGCCAGAACCACCTGGGGTCGGTCCGGAATCACCTGCCAGCCATGGCGGAACCACCTCTCAGACGTACCAGAACCACCTGCCGGAGAAGCTGGAAACACGTCCTGGACAGTCTGGAACCACCTGCCGGCCAAGCCTGAACCACCTGCCAAGCACAACGGAACAACCTGCCAGACACGCCAAAATCACCTGCGTGTTATGCCAGAACCACTTGGAGGACTCTCTGGGATGACCTGCCGGGCATGCCGGAACCACCTCTCAGACGTGCCAGAACCATGTGGCGGACAGTCCGGAATCACCTGTTGGGCATGCGCAACCACCTCTGAGACGTACCAGAACCACATGCCGTGCAGGCTGGAACCACCTACCGGACAGACCGGAATCACCTTTCGGGCATGCCGGAACCACCTGTCAGATGTGCCAGAAACACGTGCCGGAGACGCCGGAAGCACCTGTCAAGCACGTTGGAACCACCTGCCCAACTCGCCTGAACCACCTGCCGAACATGCCAAAATCACCTGCCGACTATGCCAGAACCACTTGGCGAGCACTCCGGAATCACTTGCCGGGCATGCAGGAACCACCTCTCAGACATGCCAGAACCCCGTGCCAATGAAACCCGTAGCACCAGCCGAGCACGCCGGAACCACCTGCTCGACTCGCCAGAACCACCTGCCGATCACGCAAAAATCACCTGCCGGCTACGCCACAACCAGTTGGTGAACACTTTGGAATCACCTGCCAGGCTTGCTGGAACCACCTGCCAGTAATGCCAAAATCACCTGCCAACTACGCCAGAACCGCTTGGCGGACACTGCGGAAACACCTGTTGGGCCGGCTGGAACCACATCTCAGACGTGCCAGAAACGTGTTCATGAGATGCTGGAACCACACCCCGAACAGACGGATACCACCTGCCAGAACCGCCTGAACCACCTGCCGAGCACGCCGGAACCACCTGCTCGACTCACCGGTACCACCTCCCTGACACGCCAAAATCACCTGCTGGGTATGCCAGAACCACTTGGCGGACACTCCGGAATCATCTGCCGTACATGCCGGAACCAGCTCTCAGACAGACCAGAACCAAGTGCCGGAGACGCCGGAAGCAGCTGCCGAGCAGACCGGAACCACCTGCCAAGAACGCCGGAGCCACCTGTTCGACTCGCTGGAACCACCTGCCGGACAGGCCAATATCAACTGCTGGCTATGCCAGAACCACCTGGGGGACGGTCCGGAATCACCTGCCAGCCATGGCGGAACCACCTCTCAGACGTACCAGAACCACCTGCCGGAGAAGCTGGAAACACGTCCTGGACAGACTGGAACCACGTGACGGCCATGCCTGAACCACCTGCCGAGCACGGCTGAACCACCTGCCGGACACGCCAAAATCACCTGCGGGCTACGCCAGAACCACTTGGACGACTCTCCGAAATGACCTGCCGGGCATGTTGGAACCACCTCTCAGACGTGCCAGAAGCACGTGGCGGACAGTCCGGAATCACCTGTTGGGCATACGCAACCACCTCTGAGACGTACCAGAACCACGTGCCGTGCACGTCGGAACCACCTACCGGACAGACCGGAATCAAGTTTTGGGCATGCCGGAACCACAAGTGAGATGTGCCGGAAACACGTGCCGGAGACGCCGGAAGCACCTGCCGAGCACGTCGCAACCACCTGCTCAACTCGCCTGAACCACCTGCCGGACACGCCAAAATCACCTGCCCGCTACACCAGCACCACTTCGGGGACAAGCCGGAATCACGTGAGGGGCATGCCGGCACAGCCTCTCAGACTGAACCTCGTTCCGGACACCACAGAACCACCGGCCGGACAGACCGGAACCACCTGCCGGACACGCCGGAACCACCGGCTCGACCCGCCGGAACGACCGCTGGACATGCAAAATCACCTGCCGGCTACGCCGGAAACACTTGGCGAACACTCCGGAATCACCTGCCGGGCATGCCGGAACCACCTCTCAGATATGCCAGAACCACGTGCCAATGACCCCGGAAGCACCTGCCGAGCACGCCGGAACCACCTGCTCGACTCGCCAGAACCACCTGCCGGACACGCAAAAATCACCTGCCGGCTACGCCACAACCAGTTGGGGAACACTTCGGAATCACCTGCCGGGCTTGCTGGAACCACCTGCCGGTCATGCCAAAATCACCTGCCAACTACGCCAGTACCACTTGGCGGACACTGTGGAAACACCTGTCGGGCCGGCCGGAACCACATCTCAGACGTGCCAGAACCATGTGCATGAGATCCTGGAACCACACCCCGAACAGACGGAAAACACCTGCCAGACCCGTCTGAACAACCTGCCGAGCACGCCGGAGCCACCTGCTCGACTCGCCGGAACCACCTACCTGACATGCCCAAATCACCAGCCGGGTATGCCAGAACCACTTGGCGGACACTCCGGAATCATCTGTCGGACATGCCGGAACCAGCTCTCAGACACACCAGAACCAAGTGCCGGAGACGCCGGAAGCACCTGCCGAGGATGCCGGAGCCACCTGCTCGACTCGCCAGAAACACCTGCCGGACACGCCAAAATCACCTGCCGGGTACGCCAGAACCACCTGGCGGACACTCCGAAATCACCTGTCGCGCATGCCGGAACCACCTCTCAGACGTGCCGGAAGCACGTGCCGGACACGCCGGAATCACCTACCGGACAGACCGGAACCACCTGCCGAGCACGCCGGAGCCACCTGTTCGACTCGCTGGAACCACCTGCCGGACAGGCCAATATCAACTGCTGGCTATGCCAGAACCACCTGGGGGACGGTCCGGAATCACCTGCCAGCCATGGCGGAACCACCTCTCAGACGTACCAGAACCACCTGCCGGAGAAGCTGGAATCACGTCCTGGACACACTGGAACCACGTGAAGGCCATGCCTGAACCACCTGCCGAGCACGGCGGAACCACCCGCCGGACACGCCAAAATCACCTGCGGGCTACGCCAGAACCACTTGGACGACTCTCCGAAATGACCTGCCGGGCATGTTGGAACCACCTCTCAGACGTGCCAGAAGCACGTGGCAGACAGTCCGGAATCATCTGTTGGGCATACGCAACCACCTCTGAGACGTACCAGAACCACGTGCCGTGCACGCCGGAACCACCTACCGGACAGACCGGAATCAACTCTTGGGCATGCCGGAATCACCAGTCGGATGTGCCAGAAACACATGCCGGAGACGCCGGAAGCACCTGCCGAGCACGTCGCAACCACCTGCTCAACTCGCCTGAACCACCTGCTGGACACGCCAAAATCACCTGCCCGCTACACCAGCACCTCTTCGGGGACAAGCCGGAATCACGTGAGGGGCATGCCGGCACAGCCTCTCAGACTGAACCTCGTGCCGGACACCACAGAACCACCTGCCGGACAGACCGGAACCACCTGCCGGACACGCCGGAACCACCGGCTCGACCCGCCGGAACGACCGCTGGACATGCAAAATCACCTGCCGGCTACGCCGGAAACACTTGGCGAACACTCCGGAATCACCTGCCGGGCATGCCGGAACCACCTCTCAGATATGCCAGAACCACGTGCCAATGACCCCGGAAGCAATTGCCGAGCACGCCGGAACCACCTGCTCGACTCGCCAGAACCACCTGCCGGACACGCAAAAGTCACCTGCCGGCTACGCCACAACCAGTTGGGGAACACTTCGGAATCACCTGCCGGGCTTGCTGGAACCACCTGCCGGTCATGCCAAAATCACCCGCCAACTACGCCAGTACCACTTGGCGGACACTGTGGAAACACCTGTCGGACCGGCCGGAACCACATCTCAGACGTGCCAGAACCATGTGCATGAGATGCTGGAACCACACCCCGAACAGACGGAAAACACCTGCCAGACCCGTCTGAATAACCTGCCGAGCACGCCGGAGCCACCTGCTCGACTCGCCGGAACCACCTACCTGACATGCCCAAATCACCAGCCGGGTATGCCAGAACCACTTGGCGGACACTCCGGAATCATCTGCCGGACATGCCGGAACCAGCTCTCAGACACACCAGAACCACGTGCCGGAGACGCCGGAAGCACCTGCTGAGCATGCCGGAGCCACCTGCTCGACTCGCCAGAAACACCTGCCGGACACGCCAAAATCACCTGCCGGGTACGCCAGAACCACCTGGCGGACACTCCGAAACCACCTGTCGCGCATGCCAGAACCAACTCTCAGACGTGCCGGAAGCACATGCCGGACACGGCGGAATCACCTACCGGACAGACCGGAACCACCTGCCGAGCACGCCGGAGCCACCTGTTCGACTCGCTGGAACCACCTGCCGGACAGGCCAATATCAACTGCTGGCTATGCCAGAACCACCTGGGGGACGGTCCGGAATCACCTGCCAGCCATGGCGGAACCACCTCTCAGACGTACCAGAACCACCTGCCGGAGAAGCTGGAAACACGTCCTGGACAGTCTGGAACCACCTGCCGGCCAAGCCTGAACCACCAGCCAAGCACAACGGAACAACCTGCCAGACACGCCAAAATCACCTGCGTGTTCTGCCAGAACCACTTGGAGGACGCTCTGGGATGACCTGCCAGGCATGCCGGGACCACCTCTCAGACGTGCCAGAACCATGTGGCGGACAGTCCGGAATCACCTGTTGGGCATGCGCAACCACCTCTGAGACGTACCAGAAGCACATGCCGTGCAGGCTGGAACCACCTACCGGACAGACCGGAATCACCTTTCGGGCATGCCGGAACCACCTGTCAGATGTGCCAGAAACACGTGCCGGAGACGCCGGAAGCACCTGCCAAGCACGTTGGAACCACCTGCTCAACTCGCCTGAACCACCTGCCGGACATGCCAAAATCACCTGCCGACTATGCCAGAACCACTTGGCGAACACTCCGGAATCACTTGCCGGGCATGCAGGAACCACCTCTCAGACATGCCAGAACCCCGTGCCAATGACCCCGGAAGCACCAGCCGAGCACGCCGGAACCACCTGCTCGACTCGCCAGAACCACCTGCCGATCACGCAAAAATCACCTGCCGGCTACGCCACAACCAGTTGGTGAACACTTTGGAATCACCTGCCAGGCTTGCTGGAACCACCTGCCAGTCATGCCAAAATCACCTGCCAACTACGCCAGAACCGCTTGGCGGACACTGCGGAAACAAATGTCGGGCCGACTGGAACCACATCTCAGACGTGCCAGAAACGTGTTCATGAGATGCTGGAACCACACCCCGAACAGACGGATACCACCTGCCAGAACCGCCTGAACCACCTGCCGAGCACGCCGGAACCACCTGCTCGACTCACCGGTACCACCTCCCTGACACGCCAAAATCACCTGCTGGGTATGCCAGAACCACTTGGCGGACACTCCGGTATCATCTGCCGGACATGCCGGAACCAGCTCTCAGACACACCAGAACCAAGTGCCGGAGACGCCAGAAGCACCTGCCGAGCATGCCGGAGCCAGCTGCTCGACTCGCCAGAAACACCTGCCGGACACACCAAAATCACCTGCCGGGTATGCCAGAACCACCTGGCGGACACTACGGAATCACCTGCCGCGCATGCCGGAACCACCTCTCAGACGTGCCGGAAGCACGTGCCAGACACGCCGGAAACACCTACCGGACAGACCGGAACCACCTGCCAAGAACGCCGGAGCCACCTGTTCGACTCGCTGGAACCACCTGCCGGACAGGCCAATATCAACTGCTGGCTATGCCAGATACACCTGGGGGACCGTCCGGGATCACCTGCCAGCCATGGCGGAACCACCTCTCAGACGTACCAGAACCAGCTGCCGGAGAAGCTGGAAACACGTCCTGGACAGACTGGAACAACGTGACGGCCATGCCTGAACCACCTGCCATACTCGCCAAAATCACCTGTGGGCTACGCCAGAACCACTTGGACGACTCTCCGAAATGACCTGCCGGGCATGTTGGAACCACCTCTCAGACGTGCCAGAAGCACGTGGCGGATAGTCCGGAATCACTTGTTGGGCATACGCAACCACCTCTGACAAGTACCAGAACCACGTGCCGTGCACGCCGGAACCACCTACCGGACAGACCGGAATCAACTTTTGGGCATGCCGGAACCACCGGTCAGATGTGCCAGAAACACGTGCTGGAGACGCCAGAAGCACCTGCGGAGCACGTCGCAACCACCTGCTCAACTCACCTGAACCACCTGCCAGACACGCCAAAATCACTTGCCCGCTACACCAGCACCACTTCGGGGACAAGCCGGAATCACGTGAGGGGCATGCCGGCACAGCCTCTCAGACTGAACCTCGTGCCGGACACCACAGAACCACCTGCCGGACAGACCGGAACCACCTGCCGGACACGCCGGAACCACCGGCTCGACCCGCCGGCACGACCGCTTGACATGCAAAATCACCTGCCGGCTACGCCGGAAACACTTGGCGAACACTCCGGAATCACCTGCCGGGCATGCCGGAACCACCTCTCAGATATGCCAGAACCACGTGCCAATGACCCCGGAAGCACCTGCCGAGCACGCCGGAACCACCTGCTCGACTCGCCAGAACCACCTGCCGGACACGCAAAAATCACCTGCCGGCTATGCCACAACCAGTTGGGGAACACTTCGGAATCACCTGCCGGGCTTGCTGGAACCACCTGCCGGTCATGCCAAAATCACCTGCCAACTACGCCAGTACCACTTGGCGGACACTGTGGAAACACCTGTCGGGCCGGCCGGAACCACATCTCAGACGTGCCAGAATCATGTGCATGAGATGCTGGAACCACACCCCGAACAGACGGAAAACACCTGCCAGACCCGTCTGAACAACCTGCCGAGCACGCCGGAGCCACCTGCTCGACTCGCCGGAACCACCTACCTGACATGCCCAAATCAACAGCCGGGTATGCCAGAACCACTTTGCGGACACTCCGGAATCATCTGCCGGACATGCCGGAACCAGCTCTCAGACGTGCCGGAAGCACGTGCCGGACACGCCGGAATCACCTACCGGACAGACCGGAACCACCTGCCGAGCACGCCGGAGCCACATGTTCGACTCGCTGGAACCACCTGCCGGACAGGCCAATATCAACTGATGGCTATGCCAGAACCACCTGGGGGACGGTCCGGAATCACCTGCCAGCCATGGCGGAACCACCTCTCAGACGTACCAGAACCACCTGCCGGAGAAGCTGGAAACACGTCCTGGACAGTCTGGAACCACCTGCCGGCCAAGCCTGAACCACCTGCCAAGCACAACGGAACAACCTGCCAGACACGCCAAAATCACCTGCGTGTTATGCCAGAACCACTTGGAGGACTCTCTGGGATGACCTGCCGGGCATGCCGGAACCACCTCTCAGACGTGCCAGAACCATGTGGCGGACAGTCCGGAATCACCTGTTGGGCATGCGCAACCACCTCTGAGACGTACCAGAACCACATGCCGTGCAGGCTGGAACCACCTACCGGACAGACCGGAATCACCTTTCGGGCATGCCGGAACCACCTGTAAGATGTGCCAGAAACACGTGCCGGAGACGCCGGAAGCACCTGCCAAGCACGTTGGAACCACCTGCTCAACTCGCCTGAACCACCTGCCGGATATGCCAAAATCACCTGCCGACTATGCCAGAAACACTTGGCAAACACTCCGGAATCACTTGCCGGGCATGCAGGAACCACCTCTCAGACATGCCAGAATCCCGTGCCAATGACCCCGGAAGCACCAGCCGAGCACGCCGGAACCACCTGCTCGACTCGCCAGAACCACCTGCCGATCACGCAAAAATCACCTGCCGGCTACGCCACAACCAGTTGGTGAACACTTTGGAATCACCTGCCAGGCCTGCTGGAACCACCTGCCAGTCATGCCAAAATCACCTGCCAACTACGCCAGAACCGCTTGGCGGACACTGCGGAAACACCTGTCGGGCCGGCTGGAACCACATCTCAGACGTGCCAGAAACGTGTTCATGAGATGCTGGAACCACACCCCGAACAGACGGATACCACCTGCCAGAACCGCCTGAACCACCTGCTGAGCACGCCGGAACCACCTGCTCGACTCACCGGTACCACCTCCCTGACACGCCAAAATCACCTGCTGGGTATGCCAGAACCACTTGGCGGACACTCCGGTATCATCTGCCGGACATGCCGGAACCAGCTCTCAGACACACCAGAACCAAGTGCCGGAGACGCCGGAAGCACCTGCCGAGCATGCCGGAGCCACCTGCTCGACTCGCCAGAAACACCTGCCGGACACGCCAAAATCACCCGCCGGGTATGCCAGAAACACATGGCGGACACTAGGGAATCACATGCCGCTCATGCCGGAACCACCTCTCAGACGTGCCGGAAGCACGTGCCAGACACGCCGGAACACCTACCGGACAGACCGGAACCACCTGCCAAGAACGTCGGAGCCACCTGTTCGATTCGCTGGAACCACCTGCCGGACAGGCCAATATCAACTGCTGGCTATGCCAGAACCACCTGGGGGACGGTCCGGGATCACCTGCCAGCCATGGCGGAACCACCTCTCAGACGTACCAGAACCACCTGCCGGAGAAGCTGGAAACACGTCCTGGAAAGACTGGAACCACCTGCCGGCCAAGCCTGAACCACCTGCCAAGCACAACGGAACAACCTACAAGACACGCCAAAATCACCTGCGTGTTATGCAAGAACCACTTGGCCGACTCTCCGAAATGACCTGACGAGCATGTTGGAACCACCTCTCAGACGTGCCAGAAGCACGTGGCGGACAGTCCGGAATCACCTGTTGGGCATACGCAACCACCTCTGACACGTACGAGAACCACGTGCCGTGCACGCCGGAACCACCTACCGGACAGACCGGAATCAACTTTTGGGCATACCGGAACCACCAGTCAGATGTGCCAGAAACACGTGCCGGAGACGCCGGAAGCACCTGCCGAGCACGTCGCAACCACCTGCTCAACTCGCCTGAACCACCTGCCGGACACGCCAAAATCACCTGCCCGCTACACCAGCACCACTTCGGGGACAAGCCGGAATCACGTGAGGGGCATGCCGGCACAGCCTCTCAGACTGAACCTCGTGCCGGACACCACAGAACCACCTGCCGGACAGACCGGAACCACTTGCCGGACACGCCGGAACCACCGGCTCGACCCGCCGGAACGACCCCTGGACATGCAAAATCACCTGCCGGCTACGCCGGAAACACTTGGCGAACACTCCGGAATCACCTGCCAGGCATGCCGGGACCACCTCTCAGATATGCCAGAACCACGTGCCAATGACCCCGGAAGCACCTGCCGAGCACGCCGGAATCACCTGCTCGACTCGCCAGAACCACCTGCCGGACACGCAAAAATCACCTGCCGGCTACGCCACAACCAGTTGGGGAACACTTCGGAATCACCTGCCGGGCTTGCCGGAACCACCTGCCAGTCATGCCAAAATCACCTGCCAATTACGCCAGTACCACTTGGCGGACACTGTGGAAACACCTGTCGGGCCGGCCGGAACCACATCTCAGACGTGCCAGAACCATGTGCATGAGATGCTGGAACCACACCCCGAACAGACGGAAAACACCTGTCAGACCCGTCTGAACAACCTGCCGAGCACGCCAGAGCCAACTACCTGACATGCCCAAATCAAAAGCCGGGTATGACAGAACCACTTGGCGGACACTCCGGAATCATCTGCCGGACATGCCGGAACCAGCTCTCAGACACACCAGAACCAAGTGCCGGAGACGCCGGAAGCACCTGCCGAGCATGCCGGAGCCACCTGCTCAACTCGCCAGAAACACCTGCCGGACACGCCAAAATCACCTGCCGGGTACGCCAGAACCACCTGGCGGACACTCCGAAATCACCTGTCGCGCATGCCGGAACCACCTCTCAGACGTGCCGGAAGCACGTGCCAGACACGCCGGAATCACCTACCGGACAGACCGGAACCACCTGCCGAGCACGCCGGAGCCACCTGTTCGACTCGCTGGAACCACCTGCCGGACAGGCCAATATCAACTGCTGGCTATGCCAGAACCACCTGGGGGACGGTCCGGAATCACCTGCCAGCCATGGCGGAACCACCTCTCAGACGTACCAGAACCACCTGCCGGAGAAGCTGGAAACACGTCCTGGACAGTCTGGAACCACCTGCCGGCCAAGCCTGAACCACCTGCCAAGCACAACGGAACAACCTGCCAGACACGCCAAAATCACCTGCGTGTTCTGCCAGAACCACTTGGAGGACTCTCTGCGATGACCTGCCGGGCATGCCGGAACCACCTCTCAGACGTACCAGAACCACGTGACGGAGAAGCTGGAAACACGTCCTGGACAGACTGGAACCACGTGACGGCCATGCCTGAACCACCTGCCGAGCACGGCGGAACCACCTGCCGGACACGCCAAAATCACCGGCGGGCTACACCAGAACCACTTGGACGACTCTCCGAAGTGACCTGCCGGGCATGTTGGAACCACCTCTCAGACGTGCCAGAAGCACGTGGCGGACAGTCCGGAATCACCTGTTGGGCATACGCAACCACCTCTGAGACGTACCAGAACCACGTGCCGTGCACGCCGGAACCACCTACCGGACAGACCGGAATCAACTTTTGGGCATGCCGGAACCACCAGTCAGATGTGCCAGAAACACGTGCCGGAGACGCCGGAAGCACCTGCCGAGCACGTCGCAACCACCTGCTCAACTCGCCTGAACCACCTGCCGGACACGCCAAAATCACCTGCCCGCTACACCAGCACCACTTCGGGGACAAGCCGGAATCACGTGAGGGGCATGCCGGCACAGCCTCTCAGACTGAACCTCGTGCCGGACACCACAGAACCACCTGCCGGACAGACCGGAACCACCTGCCGGACACGCCGGAACCCCCGGCTCGACCCGCCGGAACGACCCCTGGACATGCAAAATCACCTGCCGGCCACGCCGGAAACACTTGGCGAACACTCCGGAATCACCTGCCGGGCATGCCGGAACCAGCTCTCAGACACACCAGAACCACGTGCCGGAGACGCCGGAAGCACCTGCCGAGCATGACGGAGCCACCTGCTCGACTCGCCAGAACCACCTGCCGGACACGCCAAAATCACCTGCCGGGTACGCCAGAACCACCTGGCGGACACTCCGAAATCACCTGTCGCGCATGCCGGAACCACCTCTCAGACGTGCCGGAAGCACGTGCCGGACACGCCGGAATCACCTACCGGACAGACCGGAACCACATGCCGAGCACGCCAGAGCCACCTGTTCGACTCGCTGGAACCACCTGCCGGACAGGCCAATATCAACTGCTGGCTATGCCAGAACCACCTGGGGGACGGTCCGGAATCACCTGCCGGGCATGCCGGAACCGCCTCTCAGATATGCCAGAACCACGTGCCAATGACCCCGGAAGCACCTGCCAGGCACGCCGCAACCACCTGCTCGACTCGCCGGAACCAACTGCCGGACACGCAAAAATCACCTGCCGGCTACGCCACAACCAGTTGGGGAACACTTCGGAATCACCTGCCGGGCTTGCTGGAACCACCTGCCGGTCATGCCAAAATCACCTGCCAATTACGCCAGTACCACTTGGCGGACACTGTGGAAACACCTGTCGGGCCGGCCGGAACCACATCTCAGAGGTGCCACAACCATGTGCATGAGATGCTGGAACCACACCCCGAACAGACGGAAAACACCTGCCAGACCCGTCTGAACAAACTGCCGAGCACGCCGGAGCCACCTGCTTCACTCGCTGGAACCACCTACCTGACATGCCCAAATCACCAGCCAGGTATGCCAGAACCACTTGGCGGGCACTCCGGAATCATCTGCCGGACATGCCGGAACCAGCTCTCCGAGACACCAGAACCACGTGCCGGAGACGCCGGAAGCACCTGCCGAGCATGCCGGAGGCACCTGCTCGACTCGCCAGAAACACCTGCCGTACACACCAAAATCACCTGCCGGGTATGCCAGAACCACCTGGCGGACACTCCGAAATCACCTGTCGCGCATGCCGGAACCACCTCTCAGACGTGCCGGAAGCACGTGCCGGAGACGCCGGAATCACCTACCGGACAGACCGGAACCACCTGCCGAGCACGCCGGAGCCACCTGTTCGACTCGCTGGAACCACCTGCCGGACAGGCCAATATCAACTGCTGGCTATGCCAGAACCACCTGGGGGAAGGTCCGGAATCACCTGCCAGCCATGGCGGAACCACCTCTCAGATGTACCAGAACCACCTGCCAGAGAAGCTGGAAACACGTCCTGGACAGTCTGGAACCACCTGCCGGCCAAACCTGAACCACCTGCCAAGCACAACGGAACTACCTGCCAGACACTCCAAAATCACCTGCGTGTTATGCCAGAACCACTTGGAGGACTCTCTGGGATGACCTGCCGGGCATGCCGGAACCACCTCTCAGACGTGCCAGAACCATGTGGCGGACAGTCCGGAATCACCTGTTGGGCATGAGCAACCACCTCTGAGACGTACCAGAACCACATGCCGTGCAGGCTGGAACCACCTACCGGACAGACCGGAATCACCTTTCGGGCATGCCGGAACCACCAGTCAGATGTGCCAGAAACACGTGCCGGAGACGCCGGAAGCACCTGCCAAGCACGTTGGAACCACCTGCTCAACGCGCCTGAACCACCTGCCGGACATGCCAAAATACCTGCCGACTATGCCAGAACCACTTGGCGAACACTCCGGAATCACTTGCCGGGCATGCAGGAACCACCTCTCAGACATGCCAGAACCCCGTGCCAATGACCCCGGAACCACCAGCCGAGCACGCCGGAACCACCTGCTCGACTCGCCAGCACCACCTGCCGATCACGCAAAAATCACCTGCCGGCTACGCCACAACCAGTTGGTGAACACTTTGGAATCACCTGCCAGGCTTGCTGGAACCACCTGCCAGTCATGCCAAAATCACCTGCCAACTACGCCAGAACCGCTTGGCGGACACTGTGGAAACACCTGTCGGGCCGGCTGGAACCACATCTCAGACGTGCCAGAAACGTGTTCATGAGATGCTGGAACCACACCCCGAACAGACGGATACCACCTGCCAGAACCGCCTGAACCACCTGCTGAGCACGCCGGAACCACCTGCTCGACTCACCGGTACCACCTCCCTGACACGCCAAAATCACCTGCTGGGTATGCCAGAACCACTTGGCGGACACTCCGGAATCATCTGCCGGACATGCCGGAACCAGCTCTCAGACACACCAGAACCAAGTGCCGGAGACGCCGGAAGCACCTGCCGAGCATGCCGGAGCCACCTGCTCGACTCGCCAGAAACACCTGCCGGACACACCAAAATCACCTGCCGGGTACGCCAGAACCACCTGGCGGACACTCCGAAATCACCTGTCGCGCATGCCGGAACCACCTCTCAGACGTGCCGGAAGCATGTGCCGGACACCCCGGAAACACCTACCGGACAGACCGGAACCACCTGCCGAGCACGCCTGAGCCACCTGTTCGACTCGCTGGAACCACCTGCTGGACAGGCCAATATCAACTGCTGGCTATGCAAGAACCACCTGGGGGAAGGTCCGGAATCACCTGCCAGCCATGGCGGAACCACCTCTCAGACGTACCAGAACCACCTGCCAGAGAAGCTGGAAACACGTCCTGGACAGTCTGGAACCACCTGCCGGCCAAACCTGAACCACCTGCCAAGCACAACGGAACTACCTGCCAGACACGCCAAAATCACCTGCGTGTTATGCCAGAACCACTTGGAGGACTCTCTGGGATGACCTGCCGGGCATGCCGGAACCACCTCTCAGACGTGCCAGAACCATGTGGCGGACAGTCCGGAATCACCTGTTGGGCATGCGCAACCACCTCTGAGACGTACCAGAACCACATGCCGTGCAGGCTGGAACCACCTACCGGACAGACCGGAATCACCTTTCGGGCATGCCGGAACCACCAGTCAGATGTGCCAGAAACACGTGCCGGAGACGCCGGAAGCACCTGCCAAGCACGTTGGAACCACCTGCTCAACGCGCCTGAACCACCTGCCGGACATGCCAAAATACCTGCCGACTATGCCAGAACCACTTGGCGAACACTCCGGAATCACTTGCCGGGCATGCAGGAACCACCTCTCAGACATGCCAGAACCCCGTGCCAATGACCCCGGAAGCACCAGCCGAGCACGCCGGAACCACCTGCTCGACTCGCCAGCACCACCTGCCGATCACGCAAAAATCACCTGCCGGCTACGCCACAACCAGTTGGTGAACACTTTGGAACCACCTGCCAGGCTTGCTGGAACCACCTGCCAGTCATGCCAAAATCACCTGCCAACTACGCCAGAACCGCTTGGCGGACACTGCGGAAACACCTGTCGGGCCGGCTGGAACTACATCTCAGACGTGCCAGAAACGTGTTCATGAGATGCTGGAACCACACCCCGAACAGACGGATACCACCTGCCAGAACCGCCTGAACCACCTGCTGAGCACGCCGGAACCACCTGCTCGACTCACCGGTACCACCTCCCTGACACGCCAAAATCACCTGCTGGGTATGCCAGAACCACTTGGCGGACACTCCGAAATCACCTGTCGCGCATGCCGGAACCACCTCTCAGACGTGCCGGAAGCACGTGCCGGACACGCCGGAATCACCTACCGGACAGACCGGAACCACATGCCGAGCACGCCAGAGCCACCTGTTCGACTCGCTGGAACCACCTGCCGGACAGGCCAATATCAACTGCTGGCTATGCCAGAACCACCTGGGGGACGGTCCGGAATCACCTGCCGGGCATGCCGGAACCGCCTCTCAGATATGCCAGAACCACGTGCCAATGACCCCGGAAGCACCTGCCAGGCACGCCGCAACCACCTGCTCGACTCGCCGGAACCAACTGCCGGACACGCAAAAATCACCTGCCGGCTACGCCACAACCAGTTGGGGAACACTTCGGAATCACCTGCCGGGCTTGCTGGAACCACCTGCCGGTCATGCCAAAATCACCTGCCAATTACGCCAGTACCACTTGGCGGACACTGTGGAAACACCTGTCGGGCCGGCCGGAACCACATCTCAGAGGTGCCACAACCATGTGCATGAGATGCTGGAACCACACCCCGAACAGACGGAAAACACCTGCCAGACCCGTCTGAACAAACTGCCGAGCACGCCGGAGCCACCTGCTTCACTCGCTGGAACCACCTACCTGACATGCCCAAATCACCAGCCAGGTATGCCAGAACCACTTGGCGGGCACTCCGGAATCATCTGCCGGACATGCCGGAACCAGCTCTCCGAGACACCAGAACCACGTGCCGGAGACGCCGGAAGCACCTGCCGAGCATGCCGGAGGCACCTGCTCGACTCGCCAGAAACACCTGCCGTACACACCAAAATCACCTGCCGGGTATGCCAGAACCACCTGGCGGACACTCCGAAATCACCTGTCGCGCATGCCGGAACCACCTCTCAGACGTGCCGGAAGCACGTGCCGGAGACGCCGGAATCACCTACCGGACAGACCGGAACCACCTGCCGAGCACGCCGGAGCCACCTGTTCGACTCGCTGGAACCACCTGCCGGACAGGCCAATATCAACTGCTGGCTATGCCAGAACCACCTGGGGGAAGGTCCGGAATCACCTGCCAGCCATGGCGGAACCACCTCTCAGACGTACCAGAACCACCTGCCAGAGAAGCTGGAAACACGTCCTGGACAGTCTGGAACCACCTGCCGGCCAAACCTGAACCACCTGCCAAGCACAACGGAACTACCTGCCAGACACGCCAAAATCACCTGCGTGTTATGCCAGAACCACTTGGAGGACTCTCTGGGATGACCTGCCGGGCATGCCGGAACCACCTCTCAGACGTGCCAGAACCATGTGGCGGACAGTCCGGAATCACCTGTTGGGCATGAGCAACCACCTCTGAGACGTACCAGAACCACATGCCGTGCAGGCTGGAACCACCTACCGGACAGACCGGAATCACCTTTCGGGCATGCCGGAACCACCAGTCAGATGTGCCAGAAACACGTGCCGGAGACGCCGGAAGCACCTGCCAAGCACGTTGGAACCACCTGCTCAACGCGCCTGAACCACCTGCCGGACATGCCAAAATACCTGCCGACTATGCCAGAACCACTTGGCGAACACTCCGGAATCACTTGCCGGGCATGCAGGAACCACCTCTCAGACATGCCAGAACCCCGTGCCAATGACCCCGGAACCACCAGCCGAGCACGCCGGAACCACCTGCTCGACTCGCCAGCACCACCTGCCGATCACGCAAAAATCACCTGCCGGCTACGCCACAACCAGTTGGTGAACACTTTGGAATCACCTGCCAGGCTTGCTGGAACCACCTGCCAGTCATGCCAAAATCACCTGCCAACTACGCCAGAACCGCTTGGCGGACACTGTGGAAACACCTGTCGGGCCGGCTGGAACCACATCTCAGACGTGCCAGAAACGTGTTCATGAGATGCTGGAACCACACCCCGAACAGACGGATACCACCTGCCAGAACCGCCTGAACCACCTGCTGAGCACGCCGGAACCACCTGCTCGACTCACCGGTACCACCTCCCTGACACGCCAAAATCACCTGCTGGGTATGCCAGAACCACTTGGCGGACACTCCGGAATCATCTGCCGGACATGCCGGAACCAGCTCTCAGACACACCAGAACCAAGTGCCGGAGACGCCGGAAGCACCTGCCGAGCATGCCGGAGCCACCTGCTCGACTCGCCAGAAACACCTGCCGGACACACCAAAATCACCTGCCGGGTACGCCAGAACCACCTGGCGGACACTCCGAAATCACCTGTCGCGCATGCCGGAACCACCTCTCAGACGTGCCGGAAGCACGTGCCGGACACCCCGGAAACACCTACCGGACAGACCGGAACCACCTGCCGAGCACGCCTGAGCCACCTGTTCGACTCGCTGGAACCACCTGCTGGACAGGCCAATATCAACTGCTGGCTATGCAAGAACCACCTGGGGGAAGGTCCGGAATCACCTGCCAGCCATGGCGGAACCACCTCTCAGACGTACCAGAACCACCTGCCGGAGAAGCTGGAAACACGTCCTGGACAGTCTGGAACCACCTGCCGGCCAAACCTGAACCACCTGCCAAGCACAACGGAACTACCTGCCAGACACGCCAAAATCACCTGCGTGTTATGCCAGAACCACTTGGAGGACTCTCTGGGATGACCTGCCGGGCATGCCGGAACCACCTCTCAGACGTGCCAGAACCATGTGGCGGACAGTCCGGAATCACCTGTTGGGCATGCGCAACCACCTCTGAGACGTACCAGAACCACATGCCGTGCAGGCTGGAACCACCTACCGGACAGACCGGAATCACCTTTCGGGCATGCCGGAACCACCAGTCAGATGTGCCAGAAACACGTGCCGGAGACGCCGGAAGCACCTGCCAAGCACGTTGGAACCACCTGCTCAACGCGCCTGAACCACCTGCCGGACATGCCAAAATACCTGCCGACTATGCCAGAACCACTTGGCGAACACTCCGGAATCACTTGCCGGGCATGCAGGAACCACCTCTCAGACATGCCAGAACCCCGTGCCAATGACCCCGGAAGCACCAGCCGAGCACGCCGGAACCACCTGCTCGACTCGCCAGCACCACCTGCCGATCACGCAAAAATCACCTGCCGGCTACGCCACAACCAGTTGGTGAACACTTTGGAACCACCTGCCAGGCTTGCTGGAACCACCTGCCAGTCATGCCAAAATCACCTGCCAACTACGCCAGAACCGCTTGGCGGACACTGCGGAAACACCTGTCGGGCCGGCTGGAACTACATCTCAGACGTGCCAGAAACGTGTTCATGAGATGCTGGAACCACACCCCGAACAGACGGATACCACCTGCCAGAACCGCCTGAACCACCTGCTGAGCACGCCGGAACCACCTGCTCGACTCACCGGTACCACCTCCCTGACACGCCAAAATCACCTGCTGGGTATGCCAGAACCACTTGGCGGACACTCCGGAATCATCTGCCGGACATGCCGGAACCAGCTCTCAAACACACCAGAACCAAGTGCCGGAGACGCCGGAAGCACCTGCCGAGCATGCCGGAGCCACCTGCTCGACTCGCCAGAAACACCTGCCGGACACACCAAAATCACCTGCCGGGTACGCCAGAACCACCTGGCGGACACTCCGAAACCACCTGCCGCGCATGCCGGAACCACCTCTCAGACGTGCCGGAAGCACGTGCCGGACACCCCGGAAACACCTACCGGACAGACCGGAACCACCTGCTGAGCACGCCGGAGCCACCTGTTCGACTCGCTGGAACCACCTGCCGGACAGGCCAATATCAACTGCTGGCTATGCCAGAACCACCTGGGGGACAGTCCGGGATCACCTGCCAGCCATGGCGGAACCAACTCTCAGACGTACCAGAACCACCTGCCGGAGAAGCTGGAAACACGTCCTGGACACACTGGAACCACGTGACGGCCATGCCTGAACCACCTGCCGAGCACGGCGGAACCACCTGCCGGACACGCCAAAATCACCTGCGGGCTACGCTAGAACCACTTGGACGACTCTCCGAAATGACATGCCGGGCATGTTGGAACCACCTCTCAGACGTGCCAGAAGCACGTGGCGGACAGTCCGGAATCACCTGTTGGGCATACGCAACCACCTCTGAGACGTACCAGAACCACGTGCCGTGCACGCCGGAACCACCTACCGGACAGACCGGAATCAACTTTTGGGCATGCCGGAACCACCAGTCAGATGTGCCAGAAACACGTGCCGGAGACGCCGGAAGCACCTGCCGAGCACGTCGCAACCACCTGCTCAACTCGCCTGAACCACCTGCCGGACACGCCAAAATCACCTGCCCGCTACACCAGCACCACTTCGGGGACAAGCCGGAATCACGTGAGGGGCATGCCGGCACAGCCTCTCAGACTGAACCTCGTGCCGGACACCACAGAACCACCTGCCGGACAGACCGGAACCACCTGCCGGACACGCCGGAACCCCCGGCTCGACCCGCCGGAACGACCCCTGGACATGCAAAATCACCTGCCGGCCACGCCGGAAACACTTGGCGAACACTCCGGAATCACCTGCCGGGCATGCCGGAACCAGCTCTCAGACACACCAGAACCACGTGACGGAGACGCCGGAAGCACCTGCCGAGCATGACGGAGCCACCTGCTCGACTCGCCAGAACCACCTGCCGGACACGCCAAAATCACCTGCCGGGTACGCCAGAACCACCTGGCGGACACTCCGAAATCACCTGTCGCGCATGCCGGAACCACCTCTCAGACGTGCCGGAAGCACGTGCCGGACACGCCGGAATCACCTACCGGACAGACCGGAACCACATGCCGAGCACGCCGGAGCCACCTGTTCGACTCGCTGGAACCACCTGCTGGACAGGCCAATATCAACTGCTGGCTATGCCAGAACCACCTGGGGGACGGTCCGGAATCACCTGCCGGGCATGCCGGAACCACCTCTCAGATATGCCAGAACCACGTGCCAATGACCCCGGAAGCACCTGCCAGGCACGCCGCAACCATCTGCTCGACTCGCCGGAACCAACTGCCGGACACGCAAAAATCACCTGCCGGCTACGCCACAACCAGTTGGGGAACACTTCGGAATCACCTGCCGGGCTTGCTGGAACCACCTGCCGGTCATGCCAAAATCACCTGCCAATTACGCCAGTACCACTTGGCGGACACTGTGGAAACACCTGTCGGGCCGGCCGGAACCACATCTCAGAGGTGCCACAACCATGTGCATGAGATGCTGGAACCACACCCCGAACAGACGGAAAACACCTGCCAGACCCGTCTGAACAAACTGCCGAGCACGCCGGAGCCACCTGCTTCACTCGCTGGAACCACCTACCTGACATGCCCAAATCACCAGCCAGGTATGCCAGAACCACTTGGCGGGCACTCCGGAATCATCTGCCGGACATGCCGGAACCAGCTCTCAGACACACCAGAACCACATGCCGGAGACGCCGGAAGCACCTGCCGAGCATGCCGGAGGCACCTGCTCGACTCGCCAGAAACACCTGCCGTACACGCCAAAATCACCTGCCGGGTATGCCAGAACCACCTGGCGGACACTCCGAAATCACCTGTCGCGCATGCCGGAACCACCTCTCAGACGTGCCGGAAGCACGTGCCGGAGACGCCGGAATCACCTACCGGACAGACCGGAACCACCTGCCGAGCACGCCGGAGCCACCTGTTCGACTCGCTGGAACCACCTGCCGGACAGGCCAATATCAACTGCTGGCTATGCCAGAACCACCTGGGGGAAGGTCCGGAATCACCTGCCAGCCATGGCGGAACCACCTCTCAGACGTACCAGAACCACCTGCCAGAGAAGCTGGAAACACGTCCTGGACAGTCTGGAACCACCTGCCGGCCAAACCTGAACCACCTGCCAAGCACAACGGAACTACCTGCCAGACACGCCAAAATCACCTGCGTGTTATGCCAGAACCACTTGGAGGACTCTCTGGGATGACCTGCCGGGCATGCCGGAACCACCTCTCAGACGTGCCAGAACCATGTGGCGGACAGTCCGGAATCACCTGTTGGGCATGAGCAACCACCTCTGAGACGTACCAGAACCACATGCCGTGCAGGCTGGAACCACCTACCGGACAGACCGGAATCACCTTTCGGGCATGCCGGAACCACCAGTCAGATGTGCCAGAAACACGTGCCGGAGACGCCGGAAGCACCTGCCAAGCACGTTGGAACCACCTGCTCAACGCGCCTGAACCACCTGCCGGACATGCCAAAATACCTGCCGACTATGCCAGAACCACTTGGCGAACACTCCGGAATCACTTGCCGGGCATGCAGGAACCACCTCTCAGACATGCCAGAACCCCGTGCCAATGACCCCGGAAGCACCAGCCGAGCACGCCGGAACCACCTGCTCGACTCGCCAGCACCACCTGCCGATCACGCAAAAATCACCTGCCGGCTACGCCACAACCAGTTGGTGAACACTTTGGAACCACCTGCCAGGCTTGCTGGAACCACCTGCCAGTCATGCCAAAATCACCTGCCAACTACGCCAGAACCGCTTGGCGGACACTGCGGAAACACCTGTCGGGCCGGCTGGAACTACATCTCAGACGTGCCAGAAACGTGTTCATGAGATGCTGGAACCACACCCCGAACAGACGGATACCACCTGCCAGAACCGCCTGAACCACCTGCTGAGCACGCCGGAACCACCTGCTCGACTCACCGGTACCACCTCCCTGACACGCCAAAATCACCTGCTGGGTATGCCAGAACCACTTGGCGGACACTCCGGAATCATCTGCCGGACATGCCGGAACCAGCTCTCAGACACACCAGAACCAAGTGCCGGAGACGCCGGAAGCACCTGCCGAGCATGCCGGAGCCACCTGCTCGACTCGCCAGAAACACCTGCCGGACACACCAAAATCACCTGCCGGGTACGCCAGAACCACCTGGCGGACACTCCGAAACCACCTGCCGCGCATGCCGGAACCACCTCTCAGACGTGCCGGAAGCACGTGCCGGACACCCCGGAAACACCTACCGGACAGACCGGAACCACCTGCTGAGCACGCCGGAGCCACCTGTTCGACTCGCTGGAACCACCTGCCGGACAGGCCAATATCAACTGCTGGCTATGCCAGAACCACCTGGGGGACAGTCCGGGATCACCTGCCAGCCATGGCGGAACCAACTCTCAGACGTACCAGAACCACCTGCCGGAGAAGCTGGAAACACGTCCTGGACACACTGGAACCACGTGACGGCCATGCCTGAACCACCTGCCGAGCACGGCGGAACCACCTGCCGGACACGCCAAAATCACCTGCGGGCTACGCTAGAACCACTTGGACGACTCTCCGAAATGACATGCCGGGCATGTTGGAACCACCTCTCAGACGTGCCAGAAGCACGTGGCGGACAGTCCGGAATCACCTGTTGGGCATACGCAACCACCTCTGAGACGTACCAGAACCACGTGCCGTGCACGCCGGAACCACCTACCGGACAGACCGGAATCAACTTTTGGGCATGCCGGAACCACCAGTCAGATGTGCCAGAAACACGTGCCGGAGACGCCGGAAGCACCTGCCGAGCACGTCGCAACCACCTGCTCAACTCGCCTGAACCACCTGCCGGACACGCCAAAATCACCTGCCCGCTACACCAGCACCACTTCGGGGACAAGCCGGAATCACGTGAGGGGCATGCCGGCACAGCCTCTCAGACTGAACCTCGTGCCGGACACCACAGAACCACCTGCCGGACAGACCGGAACCACCTGCCGGACACGCCGGAACCCCCGGCTCGACCCGCCGGAACGACCCCTGGACATGCAAAATCACCTGCCGGCCACGCCGGAAACACTTGGCGAACACTCCGGAATCACCTGCCGGGCATGCCGGAACCAGCTCTCAGACACACCAGAACCACGTGACGGAGACGCCGGAAGCACCTGCCGAGCATGACGGAGCCACCTGCTCGACTCGCCAGAACCACCTGCCGGACACGCCAAAATCACCTGCCGGGTACGCCAGAACCACCTGGCGGACACTCCGAAATCACCTGTCGCGCATGCCGGAACCACCTCTCAGACGTGCCGGAAGCACGTGCCGGACACGCCGGAATCACCTACCGGACAGACCGGAACCACATGCCGAGCACGCCGGAGCCACCTGTTCGACTCGCTGGAACCACCTGCTGGACAGGCCAATATCAACTGCTGGCTATGCCAGAACCACCTGGGGGACGGTCCGGAATCACCTGCCGGGCATGCCGGAACCACCTCTCAGATATGCCAGAACCACGTGCCAATGACCCCGGAAGCACCTGCCAGGCACGCCGCAACCATCTGCTCGACTCGCCGGAACCAACTGCCGGACACGCAAAAATCACCTGCCGGCTACGCCACAACCAGTTGGGGAACACTTCGGAATCACCTGCCGGGCTTGCTGGAACCACCTGCCGGTCATGCCAAAATCACCTGCCAATTACGCCAGTACCACTTGGCGGACACTGTGGAAACACCTGTCGGGCCGGCCGGAACCACATCTCAGAGGTGCCACAACCATGTGCATGAGATGCTGGAACCACACCCCGAACAGACGGAAAACACCTGCCAGACCCGTCTGAACAAACTGCCGAGCACGCCGGAGCCACCTGCTTCACTCGCTGGAACCACCTACCTGACATGCCCAAATCACCAGCCAGGTATGCCAGAACCACTTGGCGGGCACTCCGGAATCATCTGCCGGACATGCCGGAACCAGCTCTCAGACACACCAGAACCACATGCCGGAGACGCCGGAAGCACCTGCCGAGCATGCCGGAGGCACCTGCTCGACTCGCCAGAAACACCTGCCGTACACGCCAAAATCACCTGCCGGGTATGCCAGAACCACCTGGCGGACACTCCGAAATCACCTGTCGCGCATGCCGGAACCACCTCTCAGACGTGCCGGAAGCACGTGCCGGAGACGCCGGAATCACCTACCGGACAGACCGGAACCACCTGCCGAGCACGCCGGAGCCACCTGTTCGACTCGCTGGAACCACCTGCCGGACAGGCCAATATCAACTGCTGGCTATGCCAGAACCACCTGGGGGAAGGTCCGGAATCACCTGCCAGCCATGGCGGAACCACCTCTCAGACGTACCAGAACCACCTGCCAGAGAAGCTGGAAACACGTCCTGGACAGTCTGGAACCACCTGCCGGCCAAACCTGAACCACCTGCCAAGCACAACGGAACTACCTGCCAGACACGCCAAAATCACCTGCGTGTTATGCCAGAACCACTTGGAGGACTCTCTGGGATGACCTGCCGGGCATGCCGGAACCACCTCTCAGACGTGCCAGAACCATGTGGCGGACAGTCCGGAATCACCTGTTGGGCATGAGCAACCACCTCTGAGACGTACCAGAACCACATGCCGTGCAGGCTGGAACCACCTACCGGACAGACCGGAATCACCTTTCGGGCATGCCGGAACCACCAGTCAGATGTGCCAGAAACACGTGCCGGAGACGCCGGAAGCACCTGCCAAGCACGTTGGAACCACCTGCTCAACGCGCCTGAACCACCTGCCGGACATGCCAAAATACCTGCCGACTATGCCAGAACCACTTGGCGAACACTCCGGAATCACTTGCCGGGCATGCAGGAACCACCTCTCAGACATGCCAGAACCCCGTGCCAATGACCCCGGAAGCACCAGCCGAGCACGCCGGAACCACCTGCTCGACTCGCCAGCACCACCTGCCGATCACGCAAAAATCACCTGCCGGCTACGCCACAACCAGTTGGTGAACACTTTGGAACCACCTGCCAGGCTTGCTGGAACCACCTGCCAGTCATGCCAAAATCACCTGCCAACTACGCCAGAACCGCTTGGCGGACACTGCGGAAACACCTGTCGGGCCGGCTGGAACTACATCTCAGACGTGCCAGAAACGTGTTCATGAGATGCTGGAACCACACCCCGAACAGACGGATACCACCTGCCAGAACCGCCTGAACCACCTGCTGAGCACGCCGGAACCACCTGCTCGACTCACCGGTACCACCTCCCTGACACGCCAAAATCACCTGCTGGGTATGCCAGAACCACTTGGCGGACACTCCGGAATCATCTGCCGGACATGCCGGAACCAGCTCTCAGACACACCAGAACCAAGTGCCGGAGACGCCGGAAGCACCTGCCGAGCATGCCGGAGCCACCTGCTCGACTCGCCAGAAACACCTGCCGGACACACCAAAATCACCTGCCGGGTACGCCAGAACCACCTGGCGGACACTCCGAAACCACCTGCCGCGCATGCCGGAACCACCTCTCAGACGTGCCGGAAGCACGTGCCGGACACCCCGGAAACACCTACCGGACAGACCGGAACCACCTGCTGAGCACGCCGGAGCCACCTGTTCGACTCGCTGGAACCACCTGCCGGACAGGCCAATATCAACTGCTGGCTATGCCAGAACCACCTGGGGGACAGTCCGGGATCACCTGCCAGCCATGGCGGAACCAACTCTCAGACGTACCAGAACCACCTGCCGGAGAAGCTGGAAACACGTCCTGGACACTCTGGAACCACGTGACGGCCATGCCTGAACCACCTGCCGAGCACGGCGGAACCACCTGCCGGACACGCCAAAATCACCTGCGGGCTACGCTAGAACCACTTGGACGACTCTCCGAAATGACATGCCGGGCATGTTGGAACCACCTCTCAGACGTGCCAGAAGCACGTGGCGGACAGTCCGGAATCACCTGTTGGGCATACGCAACCACCTCTGAGACGTACCAGAACCACGTGCCGTGCACGCCGGAACCACCTACCGGACAGACCGGAATCAACTTTTGGGCATGCCGGAACCACCAGTCAGATGTGCCAGAAACACGTGCCGGAGACGCCGGAAGCACCTGCCGAGCACGTCGCAACCACCTGCTCAACTCGCCTGAACCACCTGCCGGACACGCCAAAATCACCTGCCCGCTACACCAGCACCACTTCGGGGACAAGCCGGAATCACGTGAGGGGCATGCCGGCACAGCCTCTCAGACTGAACCTCGTGCCGGACACCACAGAACCACCTGCCGGACAGACCGGAACCACCTGCCGGACACGCCGGAACCACCGGCTCGACCCGCCGGAACGACCCCTGGACATGCAAAATCACCTGCCGGGTACGCCAGAACCACTTGGCGAACACTCCGGAATCACTTGCCGGGCATGCAGGAACCACCTCTCAGACATGCCAGAACCCCGTGCCAATGACCCCGGAAGCACCAGCCGAGCACGCCGGAACCACCGTCTCGACTCGCCAGAACCACCTGCCGATCACGCAAAAATCACCTGCCGGCTACGCCACAACCAGTTGGGGAACACTTCGGAATCACCTGGGGGCTTGCCGGAACCACCTGCCAGTCATGCCAAAATCACCTGCCAACTACGCAGGTACCACTTGGCGGACACTGTGGAAACCCCTGTCGGGCCGGCCGGAACCACATCTCAGACGTGCCAGAACCATGTGCATGAGATGCTGGAACCACACCCCGAACAGACGGATACCACCTGCCAGAACCGCCTGAACCACCTGCTGAGCACGCCGGAACCACCTGCTCGACTCACCGGTACCACCTCCCTGACACGCCAAAATCACCTGCTGGGTATGCCAGAACCACTTGGCGGAAACTCCGGAATCATCTGCCGGACATGCCGGAACCAGCTCTCAGACACACCAGAACCAAGTGCCGGAGACGCCGGAAGCACCTGCCGAGCATGCCGGAGCCACCTGCTCGACTCGCCAGAAACACCTGCCGGACACGCCAAAATCACCTGCCGGGTACGCCAGAACCACCGGGCGGAGACTCCGGAATCACCTGTCGCGCATGCCGGAACCACCTCTCAGACGTGCCGGAAGCACGTGCCAGACACGCCGGAACACCTACCGGACAGACCGGAACCACCTGCCAAGAACGTCGGAGCCACCTGTTCGATTCGCTGGAACCACCTGCCGGACAGGCCAATATCAACTGCTGGCTATGCCAGAACCACCTGGGGGACGGTCCGGGATCACCTTCCAGCCATGGCGGAACCACCTCTCAGACGTACCAGAACCACCTGCCGGAGAAGCTGGAAACACGTCCTGGACATACTGGAACCAAGTGACGGCCATGCCTGAACCACCTGCCGAGCACGGCGGAAGCACCTGCCGGACACGCCAAAATCACCTGCGGGCTACACCAGAACCACTTGGACGACTCTCCGAAATGACCTGCCGGGCATGTTGGAACCACCTCTCAGACGTGCCAGAAGCACGTGGCGGACAGTCCGGAATCACCTGTTGGGCATACGCAACCACCTCTGAGACGTACCAGAACCACGTGCCGTGCACGCCGGAACCACCTACCGGACAGACCGGAATCAACTTTCGGGCATGCCGGAACCACCAGTCAGATGTGCCAGAAACACGTGCCGGAGACGCCGGAAGCACCTGCCGAGCACGTCGGAACCACCTGCTCAACTCGCCTGAACCACCTGCCGGACACGCCAAAATCACCTGCCCGCTACACCAGCACCACTTCGGGGACAAGCCGGAATCACGTGAGGGGCATGCCGGCACAGCCTCTCAGACTGAACCTCGTGCCGGACACCACAGAACCACCTGCCGGACAGACCGGAACCACCTGCCGGACACGCCGGAACCACCGGCTCGACCCGCCGGAACGACCGCTGGACATGCAAAATCACCTGCCGGCTACGCCGGAAACACTTGGCGAACACTCCGGAATCACCTGCCGGGCATGCCGGAACCAGCTCTCAGACACACCAGAACCACGTGCCGGAGACGCCGGAAGCACCTGCCGAGCATGACGGAGCCACCTGCTCGACTCGCCAGAACCACCTGCCGGACACGCCAAAATCACCTGCCGGGTACGCCAGAACCACCTGGCGGACACTCCGAAATCACCTGTCTCGCATCCCGGAACCACCTCTCAGACGTGCCGGACACGCCGGAATCACCTACCGGACATACCGGAACCACCTGCCGAGCACGCCGGAGCCACCTGTTCGACTCGCTGGAACCACCTGCCGGACAGGCCAATATCAACTGCTGGCTCTGCCATAACCACCTGGGGGACGGTCCGGAATCACCTGCCGGGCATGCCGGAACCACATCTCAGATATGCCAGAACCACGTGCCAATGACCCCGGAAGCACCTGCCAGGCACGCCGCAACCACCTGCTCGACTCGCCGGAACCAACTGCCGGACACGCAAAAATCACCTGCCGGCTACGCCAGAACCACTTGGACGACTCTCCGAAATGACCTGCCGGGCATGTTGGAACCACCTCTCAGACGTGCCAGAAGCACGTGGCGGACAGTCCGGAATCACCTGTTGGGCATACGCAACCACCTCTGACACGTACCAGAACCACGTGCCGTGAACGCCGGAAGCACCTACCGGACAGACCGGAATCATCTTTTGGGCATGCCGGAACCTCCAGTCAAATGTGCCAGAAACACGTGCTGGAGACGCCGGAAGCACATGCCGAGCACGTCGCAACCACCTGCTCAACTCGCCTGAACCACCTGCCGGACACGCCAAAATCACCTGCCCGCTACACCAGCACCACTTCGGGGACAAGCCGGAATCACGTTAGGGGCATGCCGGCACAGCCTCTCAGACTGAACCTCGTGCCGGACACCACAGAACCACCTGCCGGACAGACCGGAACCACCTGCCGGACACGCCGGAACCACCGGCTCGACCCGCCGGAACGACCGCTGGACATGCAAAATCACCTGCCGGCTACGCCGGAAACACTTGGCGAACACTCCGGAATCACCTGCCGGGCATGCCGGAACCACCTCTCAGATATGCCAGAACCACGTGCCAATGACCCCGGAAGCACCTGCCGAGCACGCCGGAACCACCTGCTCGACTCGCCAGAACCACCTGCCGGACACGCAAAAATCACCTGCCGGCTACGCCACAACCAGTTGGGGAACACTTCGGAATCACCTGCCGGGCTTGCTGGAACCACCTGCCGGTCATGCCAAAATCACCTGCCAATTACGCCAGTACCACTTGGCGGACACTGTGGAAACACCTGTCGGGCCGGCCGGAAGTACATCTCAGACGTGCCACAACCATGTGCATGAGATGCTGGAACCACACCCCGAACAGACGGAAAACACCTGCCAGACCCGTCTGAACAACCTGCCGAGCACGCCGGAGCCACCTGCTCGACTCGCCGGAACCACCTACCTGACATGCCCAAATCACCAGCCGGGTATGCCAGAACCACTTGGCGGGCACTCCGGAATCATCTGCCGGACATGCCGGAACCAGCTCTCAGAGACACCAGAACCACGTGCCTGAGACGCCGGAAGCACCTGCCGAGCATGCCGGAGCCACCTGCTCGACTCGCCAGAAACACCTGCCGGACACGCCAAAATCACCTGCCGGGTACGCCAGAACCACCTGGCGGACACTCCGAAATCACCTGTCGCGCATGCCGGAACCACCTCTCAGACGTGCCGGAAGCACGTGCCGGACACGCCGGAATCACCAACCGGACAGACCGGAACCACCTGCCGAGCACGCCGGAGCCACCTGTTCGACTCGCTGGAACCACCTGCTGGACAGGCCAATATCAACTGCTGGCTATGCAAGAACCACCTGGGGGAAGGTCCGGAATCACCTGCCAGCCATGGCGGAACCACCTCTCAGACGTACCAGAACCACCTGCCAGAGAAGCTGGAAACACGTCCTGGACAGTCTGGAACCACCTGCCGGCCAAGCCTGAACCACCTGCCAAGCACAACGGAACAACCTGCCAGACACGCCAAAATCACCTGCGTGTTATGCCAGAACCACTTGGAGGACTCTCTGGGATGACCTGTCGGGCATGCCGGAACCACCTCTCAGACGTGCCAGAACCATGTGGCGGACAGTCCGGAATCACCTGTTGGGCATGCGCAACCACCTCTGAGACGTACCAGAACCACATGCCGTGCAGGCTGGAACCACCTACCGGACAGACCGGAATCACCTTTCGGGCATGCCGGAACCACCTGTCAGATGTGCCAGAAACACGTGCCGGAGACGCCGGAAGCACCTGCCAAGCACGTTGGAACCACCTGCTCAACGCGCCTGAACCACCTGCCGGACATGCCAAAATCACCTGCCGACTATGCCAGAACCACTTGGCGAACACTCCGGAATAACTGGCCCGGCATGCAGGAACCACCTCTCAGACATGCCAGAACCCCGTGCCAATGACCCCGGAATCACCAGCCGAGCACGCCGGAACCACCTGCTCGACTCGCCAGAACCACCTGCCGATCACGCAAAAATCTCCTGCCGGCTACGCCACAACCAGTTGGTGAACACCTTGGAACCACCTGCCAGGCTTGCTGGAACCACCTGCCAATCATGCCAAAATCACCTGCCAACTACGCCAGAACCGCTTGGCGGACACTGCGGAAACACCTGTCGGGCCGGCTGGAACCACATCTCAGACGTGCCAGAAACGTCTTCATGAGATGCTGGAACCACACCCCGAACAGACGGATACCACCTGCCAGAACCGCCTGAACCACCTGCTGAGCACGCCGGAATCACCTGCTCGACTCACCGGTACCACCTCCCTGACACGTGAAAATCACCTGCTGGGTATGCCAGAACCACTTGGCGGAAACTCCGGAATCATCTGCCGGACATGACGGAACCAGCTCTCAGACACACCAGAACCAAGTGCCGGAGACGCCGGAAGCACCTGCCGAGCATGCCGGAGCCACCTGCTCGACTCGCCAGAAACACCTGCCGGACACGCCAAAATCACCTGCCGGGTACGCCAGAACCACCGGGCGGAGACTCCGGAATCACCTGTCGCGCATGCCGGAACCACCTCTCAGACGTGCCGGAAGCACGTGCCAGACACGCCGGAAACACCTACCGGACAGACCGGAACCACCTGCCAAGAACGCCGGAGCCACCTGTTCGACTCGCTGGAACCACCTGCCGGACAGGCCAATATCAACTGCTGGCTATGCCAGAACCACCTGGGGGACAGTCCTGGATCACCTGCCAGCCATGGCGGAACCACCTCTCAGACGTACCAGAACCACCTGCCGGAGAAGCTGGAAACACGTCCTGGACATACTGGAACCAAGTGACGGCCATGCCTGAACCACCTGCCGAGCACGGCGGAAGCACCTGCCGGACACGCCAAAATCACCTGCGGGCTACACCAGAACCACTTGGACGACTCTCCGAAATGACCTGCCGGGCATGTTGGAACCACCTCTCAGACGTGCCAGAAGCATGTGGCGGACAGTCAGGAATCACCTGTTGGGCATACGCAACCACCTCTGACACGTACCAGAACCACGTGCCGTGCACGCCGGAACCACCTACCGGACAGACCGGAATCAACTTTTGGGCATTACGGAACCACCAGTCAGATGTGCCAGAAACACGTGCCGGAGACTCCGGAAGCACCTGCCGAGCACGTCGCAACCACCTGCTCAACTCGCCTGAACCACCTGCCGGACACGCCAAAATCACCTGCCCGCTACACCAGCACCACTTCGGGGACAAGCCGGAATCACGTGAGGGGCATGCCGGCACAGCCTCTCAGACTGAACCTCGTGCCGGACACCACAGAACCACCTGCCGGACAGACCGGAACCACCTGCCGGACACGCCGGAACCACCGGCTCGACCCGCCGGAACGACCGCTGGACATGCAAAATCACCTGCCGGCTACGCCGGAAACACGTGGCGAACACTCCGGAATCACCTGCCGGGCATGCCGGAACCAGCTCTCAGACACATCACAACCACGTGCCGGAGACGCTGGAAGCACCTGCTGAGCATGCCGGAGCCACCTGCTCGACTCGCCAGAAACACCTGCCGGACACGCCAAAATCACCTGCCGGGTACGCCAGAACCACCTGGCGGACACTCCGAAATCACCTGTCGCGCATGCCGGAACCACCTCTCAGACGTGCCGGAAGCACGTGCCGGACACGCCGGAATCACCTACCGGACTGACCGGAACCACCTGCCGAGCACGCCGGAGCCACCTGTTCGACTCGTTGGAACCACCTGCCGGACAGGCCAATATCAACTGCTGGCTATGCCAGAACCACCTGGGGGACGGTCCGGAATCACCTGCCGGGCATGCCGGAACCACCTCTCAGATATGCCAGAACCACGTGCCAATGAACCCGGAAGCACCTGCCGAGCACGCCGGAACCACCTGCTCGACTCGCCAGAACCACCTGCCGGACACGCCAAAATCACCTGCCGGCTACGCCACAACCAGTTGGGGAACACTTCGGAATCACCTGGCGCACTTGCTGGAACCACCTGCCGGTCATGCCAAAATCACCTGCAAATTACGCCAGTACCACTTGGCGGACACTGTGGAAACACCTGTCGGGCCGGCCAGAACCACATCTCAGACGTGCCAGAACCATGTGCATGAGATGCTGGAACCACACCCCGAACAGACGGAAAACACCTGCCAGACCCGTCTGAACAACCTGCCGAGCACGCCGGAGCCACCTGCTCGACTCGCCGGAACCACCTACCTGACATGCCCAAATCACCAGCCGGGTATGCCAGAACCACTTGGCGGACACTCCGGAATCATCTGCCGGACATGCCGGAACCAGCTCTCAGACACACCAGAACCACGTGCCGGAGACGCTGGAAGCACCTGCCGAGCATGCCGGAGCCACCTGCTCGACTCGCCAGAAACACCTGCCGGACACGCCAAAATCACCTGCCGGGTATGCCAGAACCACCTGGCGGACACTCCGAATTCACCTGTCGCGCATGCCGGAACCACCTCTCAGACGTGCCGGAAGCACGTGCCGGACACGCCGGAATCACCTACCAGACAGACCGGAACCACCTGCCGAGCACGCCGGAGCCACCTGTTCGACTCGCTGGAAGGACCTGCCGGACAGGCCAATATCAACTGCTGGCTCTGCCAGAACCACCTTGCGGAAGGTCCGGAATGACCTGCCAGCCATGGCGGAACCACCTCTCAGACGTACCAGAACCACCTGCCGGAGAAGCTGGAAACACGTCCTGGACAGTCTGGAACCACCTGCCGGCCAAGCCTGAACCACCTGCCAAGCACAACGGAACAACCTGCCAGACACGCCAAAATCACCTGCGTGTTATGCCAGAACCACTTGGAGGACTCTCTGGGATGACCTGCCGGGCATGCCGGAACCACCTCTCAGACGTGCCAGAAGCACGTGGCGGACAGTCCGGAATCACCTGTTGGGCATACGCAACCACCTGTGGACGTACCAGAACCACGCGCCGTGCACGCCGGAACCACCTACCGGACAGACCAGAATCAACTCTTCGGCATGCCGGAACCACCAGTCAGATGTGCCAGAAACACGTGCCGGAGACGCCGGAAGCACCTGCCGAGCATGCCGGAGCCACCTGCTCGACTCGCCAGAACCACCTGCCGGACACGCCGGAACCACCGGCTCGACCCGCCGGAACGACCGCTGGACATGCAAAATCACCTGCCGGCTACGCCGGAAACACTTGCCGAAGACTCCGGAATCACTTGCCGGGCATGCAGGAACCACCTCTCAGACATGCCAGAACCCCGTGCCAATGACCCCGGAAGCACCAGCCGAGCACGCCGGAACCACCTGCTCGACTCGCCAGAACCACCTGCCGATCACGCAAAAATCACCTGCCGGCTACGCCACAACCAGTTGGGGAACACTTTGGAATCACCTGCCAGGCTTGCTGGAACCACCTGCCAGTCATGCCAAAATCACCTTCCAACTACGCCAGAACCGCTTGGCGGACACTGCGGAAACACCTGTCGGGCCGGCCAGAACCACATCTCAGACGTGCCAGAACCATGTGCATGAGATGCTGGAACCACACCCCGAACAGACGGAACACACCTGCCAGACCCGTCTGAACAACCTGCCGAGCACGCCGGAGCCACCTGCTCGACTCGCCGGAACCACCTACCTGACATGCCAAAATCACCAGCCGGGTATGCCAGAAACACTTGGCGGACACTCCGGAATCATCTGCCGGACATGCCGGAACCAGCTCTCAGAGACACCAGAACCACGTGCCGGAGACGCCGGAAGCACCTGCCGAGCATGCCGGAGCCACCTGCTCGACTCACCGAAACACATTCCGGACACGCCAAAATCACCTGCCGGGTATGCCAGAACCACCTGGCGGACACTCCGAAATCACCTATCGCGCATGCCGGAACCACCTCTCAGACGTGCCGGAAGTACGTGCCGGACACGCCGGAATCACCTACCGGACAGACCGGAACCACCTGCCGAGCACGCCGGAGCCACCTTTTCGACTCGCTGGAACCACCTGCCGGACAGGCCAATATCAACTGCTGGCTATGCCAGAACCACCTGGGGGACGGTCCGGAATCACCTGCCAGCCATTGCGGAACCTCCTCTCAGACGTACCAGAACCACCTGCCGGAGAAGCTGGAAACACGTCCTGGACAGTCTGGAACCACCTGCCGGCCAAGCCTGAACCACCTGCCAAGCACAACGGAACAACCTGCCAGACACGCCAAAATCACCTGCGTGTTATGCCAGAACCACTTGGAGGACTCTCTGGGATGACCTGCCGGGCATGCCGGAACCACCTCTCAGACGTGCCAGAACCATGTGGCGGACAGTTGGGAATGACCTGTTGGGCATGCGCAACCACCTCTGAGACGTACCAGAACCACATGCCGTGCAGGCTGGAACCACCTACCGGACAGACCGGAATCACCTTTCGGGCATGCCGGAACCACCAGTCAGATGTGCCAGAAACACGTGCCGGAGACGCCGGCAGCACCTGCCGAGCACGTCGCAACCACCTGCTCAACTCGCCTGAACCACCTGCCGGACACGCCAAAATCACCTGCCCGCTACACCAGCACCACTTCGGGGACAAGCCGGAATCACGTGAGGGTCCTGCCGGCACAGCCTCTCAGACTGAACCTCGTGCCAGACACCACAGAACCACCTGCCGGACAGACCGGAACCACTTGCCGGACACGCCGGAACCACCGGCTCGACCCGCCGGAACGACCCCTGGACATGCAAAATCACCTGCCGGCTATGCCGGAAACACTTGGCGAACACTCCGGAATCACCTGCCGGGCATGCCGGAACCACCTCTCAGATATGCCAGAACCACGTGCCAATGACCCCGGAAGCACCTGCCGAGCACGCCGGAACCACCTGCTCGACTCGCCAGAACCACCTGCCGGACACGCAAAAATCACCTGCCGGCTACGCCACAACCAGTTGGGGAACACTTCGGAATCACCTGCCGGGCTTGCCGGAACCACCTGCCAGTCATGCCAAAATCACCTGCCAACTACGCCAGTACCACTTGGCGGACACTGTGGAAACACCTGTCGGGCCGGCCGGAACCACATCTCAGACGTGCCAGAACCATGTGCATGAGATGCTGGAACCACACCCCGAACAGACGGAAAACACCTGTCAGACCCGTCTGAACAACCTGCCGAGCACGCCAGAGCCACCTACCTGACATGCCCAAATCAAAAGCCGGGTATGACAGAACCACTTGGCGGACACTCCGGAATCATCTGCCGGACATGCCAGAACCAGCTCTCAGACACACCAGAAACACGTGCCGGAGACGCCGGAAGCACCTGCCGAGCATGCCGGAGCCACCTGCTCGACTCGCCAGAAACACCTGCCAGAAACGCAAAAATCATCTGCCGGCTACGCCACAACCAGTTGGTGAACACTTTGGAATCACCTGCCAGGCTTGCTGGAACCACCTGCCAGTCATGCCAAAATCACCTGCCAACTACGCCAGAACCGCTTGGCGGACACTGCGGAAACACCTGTCGGGCCGGCTGGAACCACATCTCAGACGTGCCAGAAACGTGTTCATGAGATGCTGGAACCACACCCCGAACAGACGGATACCACCTGCCAGAACCGCCTGAACCACCTGCTGAGCACGCCGGAACCACCTGCTCGACTCACCGGTACCACCTCCCTGACACGCCAAAATCACCTGCTGGGTATGACAGAACCACTTGGCGGACACTCCGGAATCATCTGCCGGACATGCCGGAACCAGCTCTCAGACACACCAGAACCAAGTGCCGGAGACGCCGGAAGCACCTGCCGAGCATGCCGGAGCCACCTGCTCGACTCGCCAGAAACACCTTCCGGACACGCCAAAATCACCTGCCGGGTATGCCAGAGCCACCTGGCGGACACTACGGAATCACCTGCCGCGCATGCCAGAACCACCTCTCAGACGTGCTGGAAGCACGTGCCGGACAGGCCGGAAACACCTACCGGACAGACCGGAACCACCTGCCAAGAACGCCAGAGCCACCTGATCGACTCGCTGGAACCACCTGCCGGACAGGCCAATATCAACTGCTGGCTATGCCAGAACCACCTGGGGGACAGTCCGGGATCACCTGCCAGCCATGGCGGAACCACCTCTCAGACGTACCAGAACCACCTGCCGGACAAGCTGGAAACACGTCCTGGACACACTGGAACCACGTGACGGCCATGCATGAACCACCTGCCAAGCACGGCGGAACCACCTTCCGGACACGCCAAAATCACCTGCGGGCTACGCCAGAACTACTTGGACGACTATCCGAAATGACCTGCCGGCCATGTTGGAACCACCTCTCAGACGTGCCAGAAGCACGTGGCGGACAGTCCGGAATCACCTGTTGGGGATACGCAACCACCTCTGAGACGTACCAGAACCACGTGCCGTGCACGCCGGAACCACCTACTGGACAGACCAGAATCAACTCTTCGGCATGCCGGAACCACCAGTCAGATGTGCCAGAAACACGTGCCGGAGACGCCGGAAGCACCTGCCGAGCACGTCGCAACCACCTGCTCAACTCGCCTGAACCACCTGCCGGACACGCCAAAATCACCTGCCCGCTACACCAGCACCTCTTCGGGGACAAGCCAGAATCACGTGAGGGGCATGCCGGCACAGCCTCTCAGACTGAACCTCGTGCCGGACACCACAGAACCACCTGCCGGACAGACCGGAACCACCTGCCGGACACGCCGGAACCACCGGCTCGACCCGCCGGAACGACCGCTGGACATGCAAAATCACCTGCCGGCTACGCCGGAAAAACTTGGCGAACACTCCGGAATCACCTGCCGGGCATGCCGGAACCACCTCTCAGATATGCCAGAACCACGTGCCAATGACCCCGGAAGCACCTGCCGAGCACGCCGGAACCACCTGCTCGACTCGCCAGAACCACCTGCCGGACACGCAAATATCACCTGCCGGCTACGCCACAACCAGTTGGGGAACACTTCGGAATCACCTGCCAGGCTTGCTGGAACCACGTGCCGGTCATGCCAAAATCACCTGCCAACTACGCCAGTACCACTTGGCGGACACTGTGGAAACACATGTCGGGCCGGCCGGAACCACATCTCTGACGTGCCAGAACCATGTGCATGAGATGCTGGAACCACACCCCGAACAGACGGAAAACACCTGCCAGACCCGTCTGAACAACCTGCCGAGCACGCCGGAGCCACCTGCTCGACTCGCCGGAACCACCTACCTGACATGCCCAAATCACCAGCCGGGTATGCCAGAACCACTTGGCGGACACTCCGGAATCATCTGCCGGACATGCCGGAACCAGCTGTCAGACACACCAGAACCACGTGCCGGAGACGCGGGAAGCACCTGCCGAGCATGCCGGAGCCACCTGCTCGACTCGCCAGAAACACCTGCCGGACACGCCAAAATCACCTGCCCGGTACGCCAGAACCACCTGGCGGACACTCCGAAACCACCTGTCGCGCATGCCGGAACCACCTCTCAGACGTGCCGGAAGCACGTGCCGGACACGCCGGAATCACCTACCGGACAGACCGGAACCACCTGCCGAGCACGCCGGAGCCACCTGTTCGACTCGCTGGAACCACCTGCCGGACAGGCCAATATAAACTGCTGGCTATGCCAGAACCACCTGGGGGACGGTCCGGAATCGCCTGCCAGCCATGGCGGAACCACCTCTCAGACGTACCAGAACCACCTGCCGGAGAAGCTGGAAACACGTCCTCGACAGTCTGGAACCACCTGCCGGCCAAGCCTGAACCACCTGCCAAGCACAACGGAACAACCTGCCAGACACGCCAAAATCACCTGCGTGTTATGCCAGAACCACTTGGAGGACTCTCTGGGATGACCTGCCGGGCATGCCGGAACCACCTCTCAGACGTGCCAGAACCATGTGGCGGACAGTCCGGAATCACCTGTTGGGCATGCGCAACCACCTCTGAGACGTACCAGAACCACATGCCGTGCAGGCTGGAACCACCTACCGGACAGACCGGAATCACCTTTCGGGCATGCCGGAACCACCTGTCAGATGTGCCAGAAACACGTGCCGGAGACGCCGGAAGCACCTGCCAAGCACGTTGGAACCACCTGCTCAACTCGCCTGAACCACCTGCCGGACATGCCAAAATCACCTGCCGACTATGCCAGAACCACTTGGCGAACACTCCGGAATCACTTGCCGGGCATGCAGGAACCACCTCTCAGACATGCCAGAACCCCGTGCCAATGAACCCGGAAGCACCAGCCGAGCACGCCGGAACCACCTGCTCGACTCGCCAGAACCACCTGCCGATCACGCAAAAATCACCTGCCGGCTACGCCACAACCAGTTGGTGAACACTTTGGAATCACCTGCCAGACTTGCTGGAACCACCTGCCAGTCATGCCAAAATCACCTGCCAACTACGCCAGAACCGCTTGGCGGACACTGCGGAAACAAATGTCGGGCCGGCTGGAACCACATCTCAGACGTGCCAGAAACGTGTTCATGAGATGCTGGAACCACACCCCGAACACACGGATACCACCTGCCAGAACCGCCTGAACCACCTGCTGAGCACGCCGGAACCACCTGCCCGACTCACCGGTACCACCTCCCTGACACGCCAAAATCACCTGCTGGGTATGCCAGAACCACTTGGCGGACACTCCGGAATCATCTGCACGGACATGCCGGAACCAGCGCTCAGACACACCAGAACCAAGTGCCGGAGACGCCGGAAGCACCTGCCGAGCATGCCGGAGCCATCTGCTCGACTCGCCAGAAACACCTGCCGGACACGCCAAAATCACCTGCCGGGTACGCCAGAACCACCTGGCGGAGACTCCGGAATCACCTGTCGCGCATGCCGGAACCACCTCTCAGACGTGCCGGAAGCACGTGCCACACACGCCGGAAACACCTACCGGACAGACCGGAACCACCTGCCAAGAACGCCGGAGCCACCTGTTCGACTCGCTGGAACCACCTGCCGGACAGGCCAATATCAACTGCTGGCTATGCCAGAACCACCTGGGGGACAGTCCGGGATCACCTGCCAGCCATGGCGGAACCACCTCTCAGACGTACCAGAACCACCTGCCGGAGAAGCTGGAAACACGTCCTGGACAGACTGGAACCACGTGACGGCCATGCCTGAACCACCTGCCGAGCACGGCGGAACCACCTGCCGGACACGCCAAAATCACCTGCGGGCTATGCCAGAACCACTTGGACGACTCTCCGAAATGACTTGCCGGGCATGTTGGAACCACCTCTCAGACATGCCAGAAGCACGTGGCGGACAGTCCAGAATCACCTGTTGGGGATACGCAACCACCTCTGAGACGTACCAGAACCGCGTCCGTGCACGCCGGAACCACCTACCGGACAGACCGGAATCAACTTTTGGGCATGCCGGAACCACCAGTCAGATGTGCCAGAAACACGTGCCGGAGACGCCGGAAGCACCTGCCGAGCACTTCGCAACCACCTGCTCAACTCGCCTGAACCACCTGCCGGACACGCCAAAATCACCTGCCCGCTACACCAGCACCACTTCGGGGACAAGCCGGAATCACGTGAGGGGCATGCCGGCACAGCCTCTCAGACTGAACCTCGTGCCGGACACCACAGAACCACCTGCCGGACAGACCGGAACCACCTGCCGGACACGCCGGAACCACCGGCTCGACCCGCCGGAACGACCGCTGGACATGCAAAATCACCTGCCGGCTACGCCGGAAACACTTGGCGAACACTCCGGAATCACCTGCCGGGCATGCCGGAACCAATTCTCAGATATGCCAGAACCACGTGCCAATGAACCCGGAAGCACCTGCCGAGCACGCCGGAACCACCTGCTCGACTCGCCAGAACCACCTGCCGGACACGCAAAAATCACCTGCCGGCTACGCCACAACCAGTTGGGGAACACTTCGGAATCACCTGGCGGACTTGCTGGAACCACCTGCCGGTCATGCCAAAATCACCTGCCAATTACGCCAGTACCACTTGGCGGACACTGTGGAAACACCTGTCGGGCCGGCCAGAACCACATCTCAGACGTGCCAGAACCATGTGCATGAGATGCTGGAACCACACCCCGAACAGACGGATACCACCTGCCAGAACTGCCTGAACCATATGCTGAGCACGCCGGAACCACCTGCTCGACACACCGGTACCACCTCCCTGACACGCCAAAATCACCTGCTGGGTATGCCAGAACCACTTGGCGGACCCTCCGGAATCATCCGCCGGACATGCCGGAACCAGCTCTCAGACACACCAGAACCAGGTGCCGGAGACGCCGGAAGCACCTGCCGAGCATGCCGGAGCCACCTGCTCGACTCGCCAGAAACACCTGCCGGACACGCCAAAATCACCTGCCGGGTACGCCAGAACCACCTGGCGGACACTCCGAAACCACCTGTCGCGCATGCCGGAACCACCTCTCAGACGTGCCGGAAGCACGTGCCGGACACGCCGGAATCACCTTCCGGACAGACCGGAACCACCTGCCGAGCACGCCGGAGCCACCTGTTCGACTCGCTGGAACCACCTGCCGGACAGGCCAATATCAACTGCTGGCTATGCCAGAACCACCTGGGGGACGGTCCGGAATCACCTGCCAGCCATGGCGGAACCACCTCTCATATGTACCAAAACCACCTGCCGGAGAAGCTGGAAACACGTCCTGGACAGACTGGAACCACGTGACGGCCATGCCTGAACCACCTGCCGAGCACGGCGGAACCACCTGCCGGACACGCCGAAATCACCTGCGGGCTACGCCAGAACCACTTGGACGACTCTCCGAAATGACCTGCCGGGCATGTTGGACCCACCTCTCAGACGTGCCAGAAGCACGTGGCAGACAGTCCGGAATCAGCTGTTGGGCATACGCAACCACCTCTGAGACGTACCAGAACCGCGTGCTGTGCACGCCGGAACCACCTACCGGACAGACCGGAATCAACTTTTGGGCATGCCGGAACCACCAGTCAGATGTGCCAGAAACTCGTGCCGGAGACGCCGGAAGCACCTGCCGAGCACGTCGCAACCACCTGCTCAACTCGCCTGAACCACCTGCCGGACACGCCAAAATCACCTGCCCGCTACACCAGCACCACTTCGGGGACAAGCCGGAGTCACGTGAGGGGCATGCCGGCACAGCCTCTCAGACTGAACCTCGTGCCGGACACCACAGAACCACCTGCCGGACAGACCGGAACCACCTGCCGGACACGCCGGAACCACCGGCTCGACCCTCCGGAACGACCGCTGGAGGTGCAAAATCACCTGCCGGCTGCGCCGGAAACACTTGGCGAACACTCCGGAATCACCTGCCGGGCATGCCGGAACCACCTCTCAGATATGCCAGAACCACGTGTCAATGACCCCGGAAGCACCTGCCGAGCACGCCGGAACCACCTGCTCGACTCGCCAGAACCACCTGCCGGACACGCAAAAATCACCTGCCGGCTACGCCACAACCAGTTGGGGAACACTTCGGAATCACCTGCCGGGCTTGCTGGAACCACCTGCCGGTCATGCCAAAATCACCTGCCAACTACGCCAGTACCACTTGGCGGACACTGTGGAAACCCCTGTCGGGCCGGCCGGAACCACATCTCAGACGTGCCAGAACCATGTGCATGAGATGCTGGAACCACACCCCGAACAGACGGAAAACACCTGCCAGACCCGTCTGAACAACCTGCCGAGCACGCCGGAGCCACCTGCTCGACTCGCCGGAACCACCTACCTGACATGCCCAAATCACCAGCCGGGTATGCCAGAACCACTTGGCGGGCACTCCGGAATCATCTGCCGGACATGCCGGAACCAGCTCTCAGAGACACCAGAACCACGTCCCGGAGACGCCGGAAGCACCTGCCGAGCATGCCGGAGCCACCTGCTCGACTCGCCAGAAACACCTGCCGGACACGCCAAAATCACCTGCCGGGTACGCCAGAACCACCTGGCGGACACTCCGAAATCACCTGTCGCGCATGCCGGAACCACCTCTCAGACGTGCCGGAAGCACGTGCCGGACACGCCGGAATCACCTACCGGACAGACCGGAACCACCTGCCGAGCACGCCGGAGCCACCTGTTCGACTCGCTGGAACCACCTGCCGGACAGGCCAATATCAACTGCTGGCTATGCCAGAACCACCTGGGGTCGGTCCGGAATCACCTGCCAGCCATGGCGGAACCACCTCTCAGAGGTACCAGAACCACCTGCCGGAGAAGCTGGAAACACGTCCTGGACAGTCTGGAACCACCTGCCGGCCAAGCCTGAACCACCTGCCAAGCACAACGGAACAACCTGCCAGACACGCCAAAATCACCTGCGTGTTATGCCAGAACCACTTGGAGGACTCTCTGGGATGACCTGCCGGGCATGCCGGAACCACCTCTCAGACGTGCCAGAACCATGTGGCGGACAGTCCGGAATCACCTGTTGGGCATGCGCAACCACCTCTGAGACGTACCAGAACCACATGCCGTGCAGGCTGGAACCACCTACCGGACAGACCGGAATCACCTTTCGGGCATGCCGGAACCACCTGTCAGATGTGCCAGAAACACGTGCCGGAGACGCCGGAAGCACCTGCCGAGCACGTTGGAACCACCTGCTCAACTCGCCTGAACCACCTGCCGGACATGCCAAAATCACCTGCCTGCTATGCCAGAACCACTTGGCGAACACTCCAGAATCACTTGCCGGGCATGCAGGAACCACCTCTCAGACATGCCAGAACCCCGTGCCAATGAAACCCGTAGCACCAGCCGAGCACGCCGGAACCACATGCTCGACTCGCCAGAACCACCTGCCGATCACGCAAAAATCACCTGCCGGCTACGCCACAACCAGTTGGTGAACACTTTGGAATCACCTGCCAGGCTTGCTGGAACCACCTGCCAGTCATGCCAAAATCACCTGCCAACTACGCCAGAACCGCTTGGCGGACACTGCGGAAACACCTGTTGGGCCGGCTGGAACCACATCTCAGACGTGCCAGAAACGTGTTCATGAGATGCTGGAACCACACCCCGAACAGACGGATACCACCTGCCAGAACCGCCTGAACCACCTGCCGAGCACGCCGGAACCACCTGCTCGACTCACCGGTACCACCTCCCTGACACGCCAAAATCACCTGCTGGGTATGCCAGAACCACTTGGCGGACACTCCGGAATCATCTGCCGGACATGCCGGAACCAGCTCTCAGACAGACCAGAACCAAGTGCCGGAGACGCCGGAAGCAGCTGCCGAGCAGACCGGAACCACCTGCCAAGAACGCCGGAGCCACCTGTTCGACTCGCTGGAACCACCTGCCGGACAGGCCAATATCAACTGCTGGCTATGCCAGAACCACCTGGGGGACGGTCCGGAATCACCTGCCAGCCATGGCGGAACCACCTCTCAGACGTACCAGAACCACCTGCCGGAGAAGCTGGAAACACGTCCTGGACAGACTGGAACCACGTGACGGCCATGCCTGAACCACCTGCCGAGCACGGCTGAACCACCTGCCGGACACGCCAAAATCACCTGCGGGCTACGCCACAACCACTTGGAGGACTCTCCGAAATGACCTGCCGGGCATGTTGGAACCACCTCTCAGACGTGCCAGAAGCACATGGCGGACAGTCCGGAATCACCTGTTGGGCATACGCAACCACCTCTGACACGTACCAGAACCACATGCCGTGCACGCCGGAACCACCTACCGGACAGACCGGAATCAACTTTTGAGCATGCCGGAACCACCAGTCAGATGTGCCAGAAACACGTGCCGGAGACGCTGGAAGCACCTGCCGAGCACGTCGCAACCACCTGCTCAACTCGCCTGAACCACCTGCCGGACATGCCAAAATCACCTGCCCGCTACACCAGCACCACTTCGGGGACAAGCCGGAATCACGTGAGGGGCATGCCGGCACAGCCTCTCAGACTGAACCTCGTGCCGGACACCACAGAACCACCTGCCGGACAGACCGGAACCACCTGCCGGACACGCTGGAACCACCGGCTCGACCCGCCGGAACGACCACTGGACATGAAAAATCACCTGCCGGCTACGCCGGAAACACTTGGCGAACACTCCGGAATCACCTGCCGGGCATGCCGGAACCACCTCTCAGATATGCCAGAACCACGTGCCAATGACCCCGGAAGCACCTGCCGAGCACGCCGGAACCACCTGCTCGACTCGCCAGAACCACCTGCCGGACACGCAAAAATCACCTGCCGGCTACGCCACAACCAGTTGGGGAACACTTCGGAATCACCTGCCGGGCTTGCTGGAACCACCTGCCGGTCATGCCAAAATCACCTGCCAACTACGCCAGTACCACTTGGCGGACACGGTGGAAACACCTGTCGGGCCGGCCGGAACCACATCTCAGACGTGCCAGAACCATGTGCATGAGATGCTGGAACCACACCCCGAACAGACGGAAAACACCTGCCAGACCCGTCTGAACAACCTGCCGAGCACGCCGGAGCCAGCTGCTCGACTCGCCGGAAGCACCTACATGACATGCCAAAATCACCAGCCGGGTATGCCAGAACCACTTGGCGAGCACTCCGGAATCACTTGCCGGGCATGCAGGAACCACCTCTCAGACATGCCAGAACCCCGTGCCAATGACCCCGGAAGCACCAGCCGAGCACGCCGGAACCACCTGCTCGACTCGCCAGAACCACCTGCCGATCACGCAAAAATCACCTGCCGGCTACGCCACAACCAGTTGGGGAACACTTTGGAATCGCCTGCCAGGCTTGCTGGAACCACCTGCCAGTCATGCCAAAATCACCTGCCAACTACGGCAGAACCGCTTGGCGGACACTGCGGAAACACCTGTCGGGCCGGCTGGAACCACATCTCAGACGTGCCAGAAACGTGTTCATGAGATGCTGGAACCACACCCCGAACAGACGGATACCACCTGCCAGAACCGCCTGAACCACCTGCTGAGCACGCCGGAGCCACCTGCTCGACTCACCGGTACCACCTCCCTGACACGCCAAAATCACCTGCTGGGTATGCCAGAACCACTTGGCGGACACTCCGGAATCATCTGCCGGACATGCCGGAACCAGCTCTCAGACACACCAGAACCAAGTGCCGGAGACGCCGGAAGCACATGCCGAGCACGTCGCAACCACCTGCTCAACTCGCCTGAACCACCTGCCGGACACGCCAAAATCACCTGCCCGCTACACCAGCACCTCTTCGGGGACAAGCCAGAATCACGTGAGGGGCATGCCGGCACAGCCTCTCAGACTGAACCTCGTGCCGGACACCACAGAACCACCTGCCGGACAGACCGGAACCACCTGCCGGACACGCCGGAACCACCGGCTCGACCCGCCGGAACGACCGCTGGACATGCAAAATCACCTGCCGGCTACGCCGGAAAAACTTGGCGAACACTCCGGAATCACCTGCCGGGCATGCCGGAACCACCTCTCAGATATGCCAGAACCACGTGCCAATGACCCCGGAAGCACCTGCCGAGCACGCCGGAACCACCTGCTCGACTCGCCAGAACCACCTGCCGGACACGCAAATATCACCTGCCGGCTACGCCACAACCAGTTGGGGAACACTTCGGAATCACCTGCCAGGCTTGCTGGAACCACGTGCCGGTCATGCCAAAATCACCTGCCAACTACGCCAGTACCACTTGGCGGACACTGTGGAAACACCTGTCGGGCCGGCCGGAACCACATCTCTGACGTGCCAGAACCATGTGCATGAGATGCTGGAACCACACCCCGAACAGACGGAAAACACCTGCCAGACCCGTCTGAACAACCTGCCGAGCACGCCGGAGCCACCTGCTCGACTCGCCGGAACCACCTACCTGACATGCCCAAATCACCAGCCGGGTATGCCAGAACCACTTGGCGGACACTCCGGAATCATCTGCCGGACATGCCGGAACCAGCTGTCAGACACACCAGAACCACGTGCCGGAGACGCGGGAAGCACCTGCCGAGCATGCCGGAGCCACCTGCTCGACTCGCCAGAAACACCTGCCGGACACGCCAAAATCACCTGCCCGGTACGCCAGAACCACCTGGCGGACACTCCGAAACCACCTGTCGCGCATGCCGGAACCACCTCTCAGACGTGCCGGAAGCACGTGCCGGACACGCCGGAATCACCTACCGGACAGACCGGAACCACCTGCCGAGCACGCCGGAGCCACCTGTTCGACTCGCTGGAACCACCTGCCGGACAGGCCAATATAAACTGCTGGCTATGCCAGAACCACCTGGGGGACGGTCCGGAATCGCCTGCCAGCCATGGCGGAACCACCTCTCAGACGTACCAGAACCACCTGCCGGAGAAGCTGGAAACACGTCCTCGACAGTCTGGAACCACCTGCCGGCCAAGCCTGAACCACCTGCCAAGCACAACGGAACAACCTGCCAGACACGCCAAAATCACCTGCGTGTCATGCCAGAACCACTTGGAGGACTCTCTGGGATGACCTGCCGGGCATGCCGGAACCACCTCTCAGACGTGCCAGAACCATGTGGCGGACAGTCCGGAATCACCTGTTGGGCATGCGCAACCACCTCTGAGACGTACCAGAACCACATGCCGTGCAGGCTGGAACCACCTACCGGACAGACCGGAATCACCTTTCGGGCATGCCGGAACCACCTGTCAGATGTGCCAGAAACACGTGCCGGAGATGCCGGAAGCACCTGCCAAGCACGTTGGAACCACCTGCTCAACTCGCCTGAACCACCTGCCGGACATGCCAAAATCACCTGCCGACTATGCCAGAACCACTTGGCGAACACTCCGGAATCACTTGCCGGGCATGCAGGAACCACCTCTCAGACATGCCAGAACCCCGTGCCAATGAACCCGGAAGCACCAGCCGAGCACGCCGGAACCACATGCTCGACTCGCCAGAACCACCTGCCGAACACGCAAAAATCACCTGCCGGCTACGCCACAACCAGTTGGTGAACACTTTGGAATCACCTGCCAGACTTGCTGGAACCACCTGCCAGTCATGCCAAAATCACCTGCCAACTACGCCAGAACCGCTTGGCGGACACTGCGGAAACAAATGTCGGGCCGGCTGGAACCACATCTCAGACGTGCCAGAAACGTGTTCATGAGATGCTGGAACCACACCCCGAACACACGGATACCACCTGCCAGAACCGCCTGAACCACCTGCTGAGCACGCCGGAACCACCTGCCCGACTCACCGGTACCACCTCCCTGACACGCCAAAATCACCTGCTGGGTATGCCAGAACCACTTGGCGGACACTCCGGAATCATCTCACGGACATGCCGGAACCAGCGCTCAGACACACCAGAACCAAGTGCCGGAGACGCCGGAAGCACCTGCCGAGCATGCCGGAGCCATCTGCTCGACTCGCCAGAAACACCTGCCGGACACGCCAAAATCACCTGCCGGGTACGCCAGAACCACCTGGCGGAGACTCCAGAATCACCTGTCGCGCATGCCGGAACCACCTCTCAGACGTGCCGGAAGCACGTGCCACACACGCCGGAAACACCTACCGGACAGACCGGAACCACCTGCCAAGAACGCCGGAGCCACCTGTTCGACTCGCTGGAACCACCTGCCGGACAGGCCAATATCAACTGCTGGCTATGCCAGAACCACCTGGGGGACAGTCCGGGATCACCTGCCAGCCATGGCGGAACCACCTCTCAGACGTACCAGAACCACCTGCCGGAGAAGCTGGAAACACGTCCTGGACAGACTGGAACCACGTGACGGCCATGCCTGAACCACCTGCCGAGCACGGCGGAACCACCTGCCCGACACGCCGAAATCACCTGCGGGCTATGCCAGAACCACTTGGACGACTCTCCGAAATGACTTGCCGGGCATGTTGGAACCACCTCTCAGACATGCCAGAAGCACGTGGCGGACAGTCCAGAATCACCTGTTGGGGATACGCAACCACCTCTGAGACGTACCAGAACCGCGTCCGTGCACGCCGGAACCACCTACCGGACAGACCGGAATCAACTTTTGGGCATGCCGGAACCACCAGTCAGATGTGCCAGAAACACGTGCCGGAGACGCCGGAAGCACCTGCCGAGCACTTCGCAACCACCTGCTCAACTCGCCTGAACCACCTGCCGGACACGCCAAAATCACCTGCCCGCTACACCAGCACCACTTCGGGGACAAGCCGGAATCACGTGAGGGGCATGCCGGCACAGCCTCTCAGACTGAACCTCGTGCCGGACACCACAGAACCACCTGCCGGACAGACCGGAACCACCTGCCGGACACGCCGGAACCACCGGCTCGACCCGCCGGAACGACCGCTGGACATGCAAAATCACCTGCCGGCTACGCCGGAAACACTTGGCGAACACTCCGGAATCACCTGCCGGGCATGCCGGAACCAATTCTCAGATATGCCAGAACCACGTGCCAATGAACCCGGAAGCACCTGCCGAGCACGCCGGAACCACCTGCTCGACTCGCCAGAACCACCTGCCGGACACGCAAAAATCACCTGCCGGCTACGCCACAACCAGTTGGGGAACACTTCGGAATCACCTGGCGGACTTGCTGGAACCACCTGCCGGTCATGCCAAAATCACCTGCCAATTACGCCAGTACCACTTGGCGGACACTGTGGAAACACCTGTCGGGCCGGCCAGAACCACATCTCAGACGTGCCAGAACCATGTGCATGAGATGCTGGAACCACACCCCGAACAGACGGATACCACCTGCCAGAACCGCCTGAACCACCTGCTGAGCACGCCGGAACCACCTGCTCGACACACCGGTACCACCTCCCTGACACGCCAAAATCACCTGCTGGGTATGCCAGAACCACTTGGCGGACCCTCCGGAATCATCCGCCGGACATGCCGGAACCAGCTCTCAGACACACCAGAACCAGGTGCCGGAGACGCCGGAAGCACCTGCCGAGCATGCCGGAGCCACCTGCTCGACTCGCCAGAAACACCTGCCGGACACGCCAAAATCACCTGCCGGGTACGCCAGAACCACCTGGCGGACACTCCGAAACCACCTGTCGCGCATGCCGGAACCACCTCTCAGACGTGCCGGAAGCACGTGCCAGACACGCCGGAATCACCTTCCGGACAGACCGGAACCACCTGCCGAGCACGCCGGAGCCACCTGTTCGACTCGCTGGAACCACCTGCCGGACAGGCCAATATCAACTGCTGGCTATGCCAGAACCACCTGGGGGACGGTCCGGAATCACCTGCCAGCCATGGCGGAACCACCTCTCATATGTACCAAAACCACCTGCCGGAGAAGCTGGAAACACGTCCTGGACAGACTGGAACCACGTGACGGCCATGCCTGAACCACCTGCCGAGCACGGCGGAACCACCTGCCGGACACGCCGAAATCACCTGCGGGCTACGCCAGAACCACTTGGACGACTCTCCGAAATGACCTGCCGGGCATGTTGGACCCACCTCTCAGACGTGCCAGAAGCACGTGGCAGACAGTCCGGAATCAGCTGTTGGGCATACGCAACCACCTCTGAGACGTACCAGAACCGCGTGCTGTGCA
>NW_027227983.1:0-49116 GCF_037783145.1 Equus przewalskii
TGGCACGTCTGAGAGGTGGTTCCGACATGCCCGGCAGGTCATTTCGGAGAGTCCTCCAAGTGGTTCTGGCATAGCACGCAGGTGATTTTGGCGTGTCTGGCAGGTTGTTCCGCTGTGCTTGGCAGGTGGTTCAGGCTTGGCCGTCAGGTGGTTCCAGTCTGTCCAGGACGTGTTTCCAGCTTCTCCGGCAGGTGGTTCTGGTACGTCTGAGAGGTGGTTCCGCCATGGCTGGCAGGTGATTCCGGACCGTCCCCCAGGTGGTTCTGGCATAGCCAGCAGTTGATATTGGCCTGTCCGGCAGGTGGTTCCAGCGAGTCGAACAGGTGGCTCCGGCGTGCTCGGCAGGTGGTTCCGGTCTGTCCGGTAGGTGTTTCCGGCGTGTCCGGCACGTGCTTCCGGCACGTCTGAGAGGTGGTTCCGGCATGCGCGGCAGGTGATTCCGTAGTGTCCGCCAGGTGGTTCTGGCATACCCGGCAGGTGATTTTGGCGTGTCCGGCAGGTGTTTCTGGCGAGTCGAGCAGGTGGCTCCGGCATGCTCGGCAGGTGCTTCCGGCGTCTCCGGCACTTGGTTCTGGTGTGTCTGAGAGCTGGTTCCGGCATGTCCGGCAGATGATTCCGGAGTGTCCGCCAAGTGGTTCTGGCATACCCAGCAGGTGATTTTGGCGTGTCAGGGAGGTGGTACCGGTGAGTCGAGCAGGTGGTTCCGGCGTGCTCAGCAGGTGTTTAAGGAGGTTCTGGCAGGTGGTATCCGTCTGTTCGGGGTGTGGTTCCAGCATCTCATGAACACGTTTCTGGCACGTCTGAGATGTGGTTCCAGCCGGCCCGACAGGTGTTTCCGCAGTGTCCGCCAAGCGGTTCTGGCGTAGTTGGCAGGTGATTTTGGCATGACTGGCAGGTGGTTCCAGCAAGCCTGGCAGGTGATTCCAAAGTGTTCACCAACTGGTTGTGGCGTAGCCGGCAGGTGATTTTTGCGTGATCGGCAGGTGGTTCTGGCGAGTCGAGCAGGTGGTTCCGGCGTGCTCGGCTGGTGCTTCCGGGGTCATTGGCACGGGGTTCTGGCATGTCTGAGAGGTGGTTCCTGCATGCCCGGCAAGTGATTCCGGAGTGTTCGCCAAGTGGTTCTGGCATAGTCGGCAGGTGATTTTGGCATGTCCGGCAGGTGGTTCAGGCGAGTTGAGCAGGTGGTTCCAACGTGCTTGGCAGGTGCTTCCGGCGTCTCCGGCACGTGTTTCTGGCACATCTGACAGGTGGTTCCGGCATGCCCGAAAGGTGATTCCGGTGTGTCCGGTAGGTGGTTCCAGCCTGCACGGCATGTGGTTCTGGTACGTCTCAGAGGTGGTTGCGCATGCCCAACAGGTGATTCCGGACTGTCCGCCACATGGTTCTGGCACGTCTGAGAGGTGGTTCCGGCATGCCCGGCAGGTCATCCCAGAGAGTCCTCCAAGTGGTTCTGGCATAACACGCAGGTGATTTTGGCGTGTCTGGCAGGTTGTTCCGTTGTGCTTGGCAGGTGGTTCAGGCTTGGCCGGCAGGTGGTTCCAGACTGTCCAGGACGTGTTTCCAGCTTCTCCGGCAGGTGGTTCTGGTACGTCTGAGAGGTGGTTCCGCCATGGCTGGCAGGTGATTCCGGACCGTCCCCCAGGTGGTTCTGGCATAGCCAGCAGTTGATATTGGCCTGTCCGGCAGGTGGTTCCAGCGAGTCGAACAGGTGGCTCCGGCGTGCTCGGCAGGTGGTTCCGGTCTGTCCGGTAGGTGATTCCGGCGTGTCCGGCACGTGCTTCCGGCACGTCTGAGAGGTGGTTCCGGCATGCGCGACAGGTGGTTTCGGAGTGTCCGCCAGGTGGTTCTGGCGTACCCGGCAGGTGATTTTGGCGTGTCCGGCAGGTGTTTCTGGCGAGTCGAGCAGGTGGCTCCGGCATGCTCGGCAGGTGCTTCCGGCGTCTCCGGCACGTGGTTCTGGTGTGTCTGAGAGCTGGTTCCGGCATGTCCGGCAGATGATTCCGGAGTGTCCGCCAAGTGGTTCTGGCATACCCGGCTGGTGATTTGGGCATGTCAGGTAGGTGGTTCCGGCGAGTCGAGCAGGTGGCTCCGGCGTGCTCGGCAGGTTGTTCAGACGGGTCTGGCAGGTGTTTTCCGTCTGTTCGGGGTGTGGTTCCAGCATCTCATGCACATGGTTCTGGCACGTCTGAGATGTGGTTCCGGCCGGCCCGACAGGTGTTTCCACAGTGTCCGCCAAGCGGTACTGGCGTAGTTGGCAGGTGATTTTGGCATGACCGGCAGGTGGTTCCAGCAAGCCCGGCAGGTGATTCCGAAGTGTTCCCCAACTGGTTGTGGCGTAGCCGGCAGGTGATTTTTGCGTGTCCGGCAGGTGGTTCTGGCGAGTCGAGCAGGTGGTTCCGGCGTGCTCGGCAGGTGCTTCCGGGGTCATTGGCACGTGGTTCTGGCATATCTGAGAGGTGGTTCCGGCATGCCCGGCAGGTGATTCCGGAGTGTTCGCCAAGTGTTTCTGGCGTAGCCGGCAGGTGATTTTGCATGTCCAGCGGTCGTTCCGGCGGGTCGAGCCGGTGGTTCCGGCGTGTCCGGCAGGTGGTTCCGGTCTGTCCGGCAGGTGGTTCTGTGGTGTCCGGCACGAGGTTCAGTCTGAGAGGCTGTGCCGGCATGCCCCTCACGTGATTCCGGCTTGTCCCCGAAGTGGTGTTGGTGTAGCGGGCAGGTGATTTTGGCGTGTCCGGCAGCTGGTTAAGGCGAGTTGAGCAGGTGGTTGCGACGTGCTCGGCAGGTGCTTCCGGCGTCTCCGGCACGTGTTTCTGGCACATCTGACTGGTGGTTCCGGCATGCCCAAAAGTTGATTCCGGTCTGTCCGGTAGGTGGTTCCGGCGTGCACGGCACGTGGTTCTGGTACGTCTCAGATGTGGTTGCGCATGCCCAACAGGTGATTCCGGACTGTCCGCCACGTGGTTCTGGCACGTCTGAGAGGTGGTTCCGGCATGCCCGGCAGGTCATCCCAGAGAGTCCTCCAAGTGGTTCTGGCATAACACGCAGGTGATTTTGGCGTGTCTGGCAGGTTGTTCCGTTGTGCTTGGCAGGTGGTTCAGGCTTGGCCGGCAGGTGGTTCCAGATTGTCCAGGACGTGTTTCCAGCTTCTCCGGCAGGTGGTTCTGGTACGTCTGAGAGGTGGTTCCGCCATGGCTGGCAGGTGATTCCGGACCGTCCCCCAGGTGGTTCTGGCATAGCCAGCAGTTGATATTGGCCTGTCCGGCAGGTGGTTCCAGCGAGTCGAACAGGTGGCTCCGGCGTGCTCGGCAGGTGGTTCCGGTCTGTCCGGTAGGTGTTTCCGGCGTGCCTGGCACGTGCTTCCGGCACGTCTGAGAGGTGGTTCCGGCATGCGCGGCAGGTGATTCCGTAGTGTCCGCCAGGTGGTTCTGGCATACCCGGCAGGTGATTTTGGCGTGTCCGGCAGGTGTTTCTGGCGAGTCGAGCAGGTGGCTCCGGCATGCTCGGCAGGTGCTTCCGGCGTCTCCGGCACTTGGTTCTGGTGTGTCTGAGAGCTGGTTCCGGCATGTCCGGCAGATGATTCCGGAGTGTCCGCCAAGTGGTTCTGGCATACCCAGCAGGTGATTTTGGCGTGTCAGGGAGGTGGTACCGGTGAGTCGAGCAGGTGGTTCCGGCGTGCTCAGCAGGTGGTTCAGGCGGTTCTGGCAGGTGGTATCCGTCTGTTCGGGGTGTGGTTCCAGCATCTCATGAACACGTTTCTGGCACGTCTGAGATGTGGTTCCAGCCGGCCCGACAGGTGTTTCCGCAGTGTCCGCCAAGCGGTTCTGGCGTAGTTGGCAGGTGATTTTGGCATGACTGGCAGGTGGTTCCAGCAAGCCTGGCAGGTGATTCCAAAGTGTTCACCAACTGGTTGTGGCGTAGCCGGCAGGTGATTTTTGCGTGATCGGCAGGTGGTTCTGGCGAGTCGAGCAGGTGGTTCCGGCGTGCTCGGCTGGTGCTTCCGGGGTCATTGGCACGGGGTTCTGGCATGTCTGAGAGGTGGTTCCTGCATGCCCGGCAAGTGATTCCGGAGTGTTCGCCAAGTGGTTCTGGCATAGTCGGCAGGTGATTTTGGCATGTCCGGCAGGTGGTTCAGGCGAGTTGAGCAGGTGGTTCCAACGTGCTTGGCAGGTGCTTCCGGCGTCTCCGGCACGTGTTTCTGGCACATCTGACAGGTGGTTCCGGCATGCCCGAAAGGTGATTCCGGTGTGTCCGGTAGGTGGTTCCAGCCTGCACGGCATGTGGTTCTGGTACGTCTCAGAGGTGGTTGCGCATGCCCAACAGGTGATTCCGGACTGTCCGCCACATGGTTCTGGCACGTCTGAGAGGTGGTTCCGGCATGCCCGGCAGGTCATCCCAGAGAGTCCTCCAAGTGGTTCTGGCATAACACGCAGGTGATTTTGGCGTGTCTGGCAGGTTGTTCCGTTGTGCTTGGCAGGTGGTTCAGGCTTGGCCGGCAGGTGGTTCCAGACTGTCCAGGACGTGTTTCCAGCTTCTCCGGCAGGTGGTTCTGGTACGTCTGAGAGGTGGTTCCGCCATGGCTGGCAGGTGATTCCGGACCGTCCCCCAGGTGGTTCTGGCATAGCCAGCAGTTGATATTGGCCTGTCCGGCAGGTGGTTCCAGCGAGTCGAACAGGTGGCTCCGGCGTGCTCGGCAGGTGGTTCCGGTCTGTCCGGTAGGTGATTCCGGCGTGTCCGGCACGTGCTTCCGGCACGTCTGAGAGGTGGTTCCGGCATGCGCGACAGGTGGTTTCGGAGTGTCCGCCAGGTGGTTCTGGCGTACCCGGCAGGTGATTTTGGCGTGTCCGGCAGGTGTTTCTGGCGAGTCGAGCAGGTGGCTCCGGCATGCTCGGCAGGTGCTTCCGGCGTCTCCGGCACGTGGTTCTGGTGTGTCTGAGAGCTGGTTCCGGCATGTCCGGCAGATGATTCCGGAGTGTCCGCCAAGTGGTTCTGGCATACCCGGCTGGTGATTTTGGCCTGTCAGGTAGGTGGTTCCGGCGAGTCGAGCAGGTGGCTCCGGCGTGCTTGGCAGGTTGTTCAGACGGGTCTGGCAGGTGTTTTCCGTCTGTTCAGGGTGTGGTTCCAGCATCTCATGCACATGGTTCTGGCACGTCTGAGATGTGGTTCCGGCCGGCCCGACAGGTGTTTCCACAGTGTCCGCCAAGTGGTACTGGCATAGTTGGATAGGTGATTTTGGCATGACCGGCAGGTGGTTCCAGCAAGCCCGGCAGGTGATTCCGAAGTGTTCCCCAACTGGTTGTGGCGTAGCCGGCAGGTGATTTTGGCGTGTCCGGCAGGTGGTTCTGGCGAGTCGAGCAGGTGGTTCCGGCGTGCTCGGCAGGTGCTTCCGGGGTCATTGGCACGTGGTTCTGGCATATCTGAGAGGTGGTTCCGGCATGCCCGGCAGGTGATTCCGGAGTGTTCGCCAAGTGTTTCCGGCGTAGCCGGCAGGTGATTTTGCATGTCCAGCGGTCGTTCCGGCGGGTCGAGCCGGTGGTTCCGGCGTGTCCGGCAGGTGGTTCCGGTCTGTTCGGCAGGTGGTTCTGTGGTGTCCGGCACGAGGTTCAGTCTGAGAGGCTGTGCCGGCATGCCCCTCACGTGATTCCGGCTTGTCCCCGAAGTGGTGCTGGTGTAGCGGGCAGGTGATTTTGGCGTGTCCGGCAGGTGGTTCAGGCGAGTTGAGCAGGTGGTTGCGACGTGCTCGGCAGGTGCTTCCGGCGTCTCCGGCACGTGTTTCTGGCACATCTGACTGGTGGTTCCGGCATGCCCAAAAGTTGATTCCGGTCTGTCCGGTAGGTGGTTCCGGCGTGCACGGCACGTGGTTCTGGTACGTGTCAGAGGTGGTTGCGTATGCCCAACAGGTGATTCCGGACTGTCCGCCACGTGCTTCTGGCACGTCTGAGAGGTGGTTCCAACATGCCCGGCAGGTCATTTCGGAGAGTCGCCCAAGTGGTTCTGGCGTAGCCCGCGGGTGATTTTGGCGTTTCCGGCAGGTGGTTCCGCCGTGCTCGGCAGGTGGTTCAGGCATGGCCGTCACGTGGTTCCAGTCTGTCCAGGACGTGTTTCCAGCTTCTCCGGCAGGTGGTTCTGGTACGTCTGAGAGGTGGTTCCGCCATGGCTGGCAGGTGATCCCGGACTGTCCCCCAGGTGGTTCTGGCATAGCCAGCAGTTGATATTGGCCTGTCCGGCAGGTGGTTCCAGCGAGTCGAACAGGTGGCTCCGGCGTTCTTGGCAGGTGGTTCTGGTCTGTCCGGTAGGTGTTTCCGGCGTGTCCGGCACGTGCTTCCGGCACGTCTGAGAGGTGGTTCCGGCATGCGCGGCAGGTGATTCCGTAGTGTCCGCCAGGTGGTTCTGGCATACCCGGCAGGTGATTTTGGCGTGTCCGGCAGGTGTTTCAGGCGAGTCGAGCAGGTGGCTCCGGCATGCTCGGCAGGTGCTTCCGGCGTCTCCGGCACTTGGTTCTGGTGTGTCTGAGAGCTGGTTCCGGCATGTCCGGCAGATGATTCCGGAGTGTCCGCCAAGTGGTTCTGGCATACCCAGCAGGTGATTTTGGCGTGTCAGGGAGGTGGTACCGGTGAGTCGAGCAGGTGGTTCCGGCGTGCTCAGCAGGTGTTTAAGGAGGTTCTGGCAGGTGGTATCCGTCTGTTCGGGGTGTGGTTCCAGCATCTCATGAACACGTTTCTGGCACGTCTGAGATGTGGTTCCAGCCGGCCCGACAGGTGTTTCCGCAGTGTCCGCCAAGCGGTTCTGGCGTAGTTGGCAGGTGATTTTGGCATGACTGGCAAGTGGTTCCAGAAAGCCTGGCAGGTGATTCCAAAGTGTTCACCAACTGGTTGTGGCTTAGCCGGCAGGTGATTTTTGCGTGATCGGCAGGTGGTTCTGGCGAGTCGAGCAGGTGGTTCCGGCGTGCTCGGCTGGTGCTTCCGGGGTCCTTGGCACGGGGTTCTGGCATGTCTGAGAGGTGGTTCCTGCATGCCCGGCAAGTGATTCCGGAGTGTTCGCCAAGTGGTTCTGGCATAGTCGGCAGGTGATTTTGGCATGTCCGGCAGGTGGTTCAGGCGAGTTGAGCAGGTGGTTCCAACGTGCTTGGCAGGTGCTTCCGGCGTCTCCGGCACGTGTTTCTGGCACATCTGACAGGTGGTTCCGGCATGCCCGAAAGGTGATTCCGGTCTGTCCGGTAGGTGGTTCCAGCCTGCACGGCATGTGGTTCTGGTACGTCTCAGAGGTGGTTGCGCATGCGCGACAGGTGATTCCAGACTGTCCGCCACATGGTTCTGGCACGTCTGAGAGGTGGTTCCGGCATGCCCGGCAGGTCATCCCAGAGAGTCCTCCAAGTGGTTCTGGCATAACACGCAGGTGATTTTGGCGTGTCTGGCAGGTTGTTCCGTTGTGCTTGGCAGGTGGTTCAGGCTTGGCCGGCAGGTGGTTCCAGACTGTCCAGGACGTGTTTCCAGCTTCTCCGGCAGGTGGTTCTGGTACGTCTGAGAGGTGGTTCCGCCATGGCTGGCAGGTGATTCCGGACCGTCCCCCAGGTGGTTCTGGCATAGCCAGCAGTTGATATTGGCCTGTCCGGCAGGTGGTTCCAGCGAGTCGAACAGGTGGCTCCGGCGTGCTCGGCAGGTGGTTCCGGTCTGTCCGGTAGGTGATTCCGGCGTGTCCGGCACGTGCTTCCGGCACGTCTGAGAGGTGGTTCCGGCATGCGTGACACGTGGTTTCGGAGTGTCCGCCAGGTGGTTCTGGCGTACCCGGCAGGTGATTTTGGCGTGTCTGGCAGGTGTTTCTGGCGAGTCGAGCAGGTGGCTCCGGCATGCTCGGCAGGTGCTTCCGGCGTCTCCGGCACGTGGTTCTGGTGTGTCTGAGAGCTGGTTCCGGCATGTCCGGCAGATGATTCCGGAGTGTCCGCCAAGTGGTTCTGGCATACCCGGCTGGTGATTTGGGCATGTCAGGTAGGTGGTTCCGGCGAGTCGAGCAGGTGGCTCCGGCGTGCTCGGCAGGTTGTTCAGACGGGTCTGGCAGGTGTTTTCCGTCTGTTCGGGGTGTGGTTCCAGCATCTCATGCACATGGTTCTGGCACGTCTGAGATGTGGTTCCGGCCGGCCCGACAGGTGTTTCCACAGTGTCCGCCAAGCGGTACTGGCGTAGTTGGCAGGTGATTTTGGCATGACCGGCAGGTGGTTCCAGCAAGCCCGGCAGGTGATTCCGAAGTGTTCCCCAACTGGTTGTGGCGTAGCCGGCAGGTGATTTTTGCGTGTCCGGCAGGTGGTTCTGGCGAGTCGAGCAGGTGGTTCCGGCGTGCTCGGCAGGTGCTTCCGGGGTCATTGGCACGTGGTTCTGGCATATCTGAGAGGTGGTTCCGGCATGCCCGGCAGGTGATTCCGGAGTGTTCGCCAAGTGTTTCTGGCGTAGCCCTCAGGTGATTTTGCATGTCCAGCGGTCGTTCCTGCGGGTCGAGCCGGTGGTTCCGGCGTGTCCGGCAGGTGGTTCCGGTCTGTCCGGCAGGTGGTTCTGTGGTGTCCGGCACGAGGTTCAGTCTGAGAGGCTGTGCCGGCATGCCCCTCACGTGATTCCGGCTTGTCCCCGAAGTGGTGTTGGTGTAGCGGGCAGGTGATTTTGGCGTGTCCGGCAGCTGGTTAAGGCGAGTTGAGCAGGTGGTTGCGACGTGCTCGGCAGGTGCTTCCGGCGTCTCCGGCACGTGTTTCTGGCACATCTGACTGGTGGTTCCGGCATGCCCAAAAGTTGATTCCGGTCTGTCCGGTAGGTGGTTCCGGCGTGCACGGCACGTGGTTCTGGTACGTCTCAGATGTGGTTGCGCATGCCCAACAGGTGATTCCGGACTGTCCGCCACGTGGTTCTGGCACGTCTGAGAGGTGGTTCCGGCATGCCCGGCAGGTCATCCCAGAGAGTCCTCCAAGTGGTTCTGGCATAACACGCAGGTGATTTTGGCGTGTCTGGCAGGTTGTTCCGTTGTGCTTGGCAGGTGGTTCAGGCTTGGCCGGCAGGTGGTTCCAGATTGTCCAGGACGTGTTTCCAGCTTCTCCGGCAGGTGGTTCTGGTACGTCTGAGAGGTGGTTCCGCCATGGCTGGCAGGTGATTCCGGACCGTCCCCCAGGTGGTTCTGGCATAGCCAGCAGTTGATATTGGCCTGTCCGGCAGGTGGTTCCAGCGAGTCGAACAGGTGGCTCCGGCGTGCTCGGCAGGTGGTTCCGGTCTGTCCGGTAGGTGTTTCCGGCGTGCCTGGCACGTGCTTCCGGCACGTCTGAGAGGTGGTTCCGGCATGCGCGGCAGGTGATTCCGTAGTGTCCGCCAGGTGGTTCTGGCATACCCGGCAGGTGATTTTGGCGTGTCCGGCAGGTGTTTCTGGCGAGTCGAGCAGGTGGCTCCGGCATGCTCGGCAGGTGCTTCCGGCGTCTCCGGCACTTGGTTCTGGTGTGTCTGAGAGCTGGTTCCGGCATGTCCGGCAGATGATTCCGGAGTGTCCGCCAAGTGGTTCTGGCATACCCAGCAGGTGATTTTGGCGTGTCAGGGAGGTGGTACCGGTGAGTCGAGCAGGTGGTTCCGGCGTGCTCAGCAGGTGGTTCAGGCGGTTCTGGCAGGTGGTATCCGTCTGTTCGGGGTGTGGTTCCAGCATCTCATGAACACGTTTCTGGCACGTCTGAGATGTGGTTCCAGCCGGCCCGACAGGTGTTTCCGCAGTGTCCGCCAAGCGGTTCTGGCGTAGTTGGCAGGTGATTTTGGCATGACCGGCAGGTGGTTCCAGCAAGCCCGGCAGGTGATTCCGAAGTGTTCCCCAACTGGTTGTGGCGTAGCCGGCAGGTGATTTTGGCGTGTCCGGCAGGTGGTTCTGGCGAGTCGAGCAGGTGGTTCCGGCGTGCTCGGCAGGTGCTTCCGGGGTCATTGGCACGTGGTTCTGGCATATCTGAGAGGTGGTTCCGGCATGCCCGGCAGGTGATTCCGGAGTGTTCGCCAAGTGTTTCCGGCGTAGCCGGCAGGTGATTTTGCATGTCCAGCGGTCGTTCCGGCGGGTCGAGCCGGTGGTTCCGGCGTGTCCGGCAGGTGGTTCCGGTCTGTCCGGCAGGTGGTTCTGTGGTGTCCGGCACGAGGTTCAGTCTGAGAGGCTGTGCCGGCATGCCCCTCACGTGATTCCGGCTTGTCCCCGAAGTGGTGCTGGTGTAGCGGGCAGGTGATTTTGGCGTGTCCGGCAGCTGGCTCAGGCGAGTTGAGCAGGTGGTTGCGACGTGCTCGGCAGGTGCTTCCGGCATCTCCGGCACGTGTTTCTGGCACATCTGACTGGTGGTTCCGGCATGCCCAAAAGTTGATTCCGGTCTGTCCGGTAGGTGGTTCCGGCGTGCACGGCACGTGGTTCTGGTACGTGTCAGAGGTGGTTGCGTATGCCCAACAGGTGATTCCGGACTGTCCGCCACGTGCTTCTGGCACGTCTGAGAGGTGGTTCCAACATGCACGGCAGGTCATTTCGGAGAGTCGTCCAAGTGGTTCTGGCGTAGCCCGCGGGTGATTTTGGCGTGTCCGGCAGGTGGTTCCGCCGTGCTCGGCAGGTGGTTCAGGCATGGCCGTCACGTGGTTCCAGTCTGTACAGGACGTGTTTCCAGCTTCTCCGGCAGGTGGTTCTGGTACGTCTGAGAGGTGGTTCCGCCATGGCTGGCAGGTGATCCCGGACTGTCCCCCAGGTGGTTCTGGCATAGCCAGCAGTTGATATTGGCCTGTCCGGCAGGTGGTTCCAGCGAGTCGAACAGGTGGCTCCGGCGTTCTTGGCAGGTGGTTCCGGTCTGCTCGGTAGGTGTTTCCGGCGTGTCCGGCACGTGCTTCCGGCACGTCTGAGAGGTGGTTCCGGCATGCGCGGCAGGTGATTCCGTAGTGTCCGCCAGGTGGTTCTGGCATACCCGGCAGGTGATTTTGGCGTATCCGGCAGGTGTTTCTGGCGAGTCGAGCAGGTGGCTCCGGCATGCTCGGCAGGTGCTTCCGGCGTCTCCGGCACTTGGTTCTGGTGTGTCTGAGATCTGCTTCCGGCATGTCCGGCAGATGATTCCGGAGTGTCCGCCACGTGGTTCTGGCATACCGAGCAGGTGATTTTGGCGTGTCAGGGAGGTGGTACCGGTGAGTCGAGCAGGTGGTTCTGGCGTGCTCAGCAGGTGGTTCAGGAGGTTCTGGCAGGTGGTATCCGTCTGTTCGGGGTGTGGTTCCAGCATCTCATGAACACGTTTCTGGCACGTCTGAGAGGTGGTTCCAGCCGGCCCGACAGGTGTTTCCGCAGTGTCCGCCAAGCGGTTCTGGCTTAGTTGGCAGGTGATTTTGGCATGACTGGCAGGTGGTTCCAGCAAGCCTGGCAGGTGATTCCAAAGTGTTCACCATCTTGTTGTGGCGTAGCCGGCAGGTGATTTTTGCGTGATCGGCAGGTGGTTCTGGCGAGTCGAGCAGGTGGTTCCGGCGTGCTCGGCTGGTGCTTCCGGGGTCATTGGCACGGGGTTCTGGCATGTCTGAGAGGTGGTTCCTGCATGCCCGGCAAGTGATTCCGGAGTGTTCGCCAAGTGGTTCTGGCATAGTCGGCAGGTGATTTTGGCATGTCCGGCAGGTGGTTCAGGCGAGTTGAGCAGGTGGTTCCAACGTGCTTGGCAGGTGCTTCCGGCGTCTCCGGCACGTGTTTCTGGCACATCTGACAGGTGGTTCCGGCATGCCCGAAAGGTGATTCCGGTCTGTCCGGTAGGTGGTTCCAGCCTGCACGGCATGTGGTTCTGGTACGTCTCGGAGGTGGTTGCGCATGCCCAACAGGTGATTCCGGACTGTCCGCCACATGGTTCTGGCACGTCTGAGAGGTGGTTCCGGCATGCCCGGCAGGTCATCCCAGAGAGTCCTCCAAGTGGTTCTGGCATAACACGCAGGTGATTTTGGCGTGTCTGGCACATTGTTCCGTTGTGCTTGGCAGGTGGTTCAGGCTTGGCCGGCAGGTGGTTCCCGACTGTCCAGGACGTGTTTCCAGCTTCTCCGGCAGGTGGTTCTGGTACGTCTGAGAGGTGGTTCCGCCATGGCTGGCAGGTGATTCCGGACCGTCCCCCAGGTGGTTCTGGCATAGCCAGCAGTTGATATTGGCCTGTCCGGCAGGTGGTTCCAGCGAGTCGAGCAGGTGGCTCCGGCGTGCTCGGCAGGTGGTTCCGGTCTGTCCGGTAGGTGATTCCGGCGTGTCCGGCACGTGCTTCCGGCACGTCTGAGAGGTGGTTCCGGGATGCGCGACAGGTGATTTCGGAGTGTCCGCCAGGTGGTTCTGGCGTACCCGGCAGGTGATTTTGGCGTGTCCGGCAGGTGTTTCTGGCGAGTCGAGCAGGTGGCTCCGGCATGCTCGGCAGCTGCTTCCGGCGTCTCCGGCACGTGGTTCTGGTGTGTCTGAGAGCTGGTTCCGGCATGTCCGGCAGATGATTCCGGAGTGTCCGCCAAGTGGTTCTGGCATACCCGGCTGGTGATTTGGGCATGTCAGGTAGGTGGTTCCGGCGAGTCGAGCAGGTGGCTCCGGCGTGCTCGGCAGGTTGTTCAGACGGGTCTGGCAGGTGTTTTCCGTCTGTTCGGGGTGTGGTTCCAGCATCTCATGCACATGGTTCTGGCACGTCTGAGATGTGGTTCCGGCCGGCCCGACAGGTGTTTCCACAGTGTCCGCCAAGTGGTACTGGCGTAGTTGGCAGGTGATTTTGGCATGACCGGCAGGTGGTTCCAGCAAGCCCGGCAGGTGATTCCGAAGTGTTCCCCAACTGGTTGTGGCGTAGCCGGCAGGTGATTTTTGCGTGTCCGGCAGGTGGTTCTGGCGAGTCGAGCAGGTGGTTCCGGCGTGCTCGGCAGGTGCTTCCGGGGTCATTGGCACGTGGTTCTGGCATATCTGAGAGGTGGTTCCGGCATGCCCGGCAGGTGATTCCGGAGTGTTCGCCAAGTGTTTCCGGCGTAGCCGGCAGGTGATTTTGCATGTCCAGCGGTCGTTCCGGCGGGTCGAGCCGGTGGTTCCGGCGTGTCCGGCAGGTGGTTCCGGTCTGTCCGGCAGGTGGTTCTGTGGTGTCCGGCACGAGGTTCAGTCTGAGAGGCTGTGCCGGCATGCCCCTCACGTGATTCCGGCTTGTCCCCGAAGTGGTGCTGGTGTAGCGGGCAGGTGATTTTGGCGTGTCCGGCAGGTGGTTCAGGCGAGTTGAGCAGGTGGTTGCGACGTGCTCGGCAGGTGCTTCCGGCGTCTCCGGCACGTGTTTCTGGCACATCTGACTGGTGGTTCCGGCATGCCCAAAAGTTGATTCCGGTCTGTCCGGTAGGTGGTTCCGGCGTGCACGGCACGTGGTTCTGGTACGTGTCAGAGGTGGTTGCGTATGCCCAACAGGTGATTCCGGACTGTCCGCCACGTGCTTCTGGCACGTCTGAGAGGTGGTTCCAACATGCCCGGCAGGTCATTTCGGAGAGTCGTCCAAGTGGTTCTGGCGTAGCCCGCGGGTGATTTTGGCGTGTCCGGCAGGTGGTTCCGCCGTGCTCGGCAGGTGGTTCAGGCATGGCCGTCACGTGGTTCCAGTCTGTCCAGGACGTGTTTCCAGCTTCTCCGGCAGGTGGTTCTGGTACGTCTGAGATGTGGTTCCGCCATGGCTGGCAGGTGATCCCGGACTGTCCCCCAGGTGGTTCTGGCATAGCCAGCAGTTGATATTGGCCTGTCCGGCAGGTGGTTCCAGCGAGTCGAACAGGTGGCTCCGGCGTTCTTGGCAGGTGGTTCCGGTCTGTCCGGTAGGTGTTTCCGGCGTGTCCGGCACGTGCTTCCGGCACGTCTGAGAGGTGGTTCCGGCATGCGCGGCAGGTGATTCCGTAGTGTCCGCCAGGTGGTTCTGGCATACCCGGCAGGTGATTTTGGCGTGTTCGGCAGGTGTTTCTGGCGAGTCGAGCAGGTGGCTCCGGCATGCTCGGCAGGTGCTTCCGGCGTCTCCGGCACTTGGTTCTGGTGTGTCTGAGAGCTGGTTCCGGCATGTCCGGCAGATGATTCCGGAGTGTCCGCCAAGTGGTTCTGGCATACCCAGCAGGTGATTTTGGCGTGTCAGGGATGTGGTACCGGTGAGTCGAGCAGGTGGTTCCGGCGTGCTCAGCAGGTGGTTCAGGCGGTTCTGGCAGGTGGTATCCGTCTGTTCGGGGTGTGGTTCCAGCATCTCATGAACACGTTTCTGGCACATCTGAGATGTGGCTCCAGCCGGCCCGACAGGTGTTTCCGCAGTGTCCGCCAAGCGGTTCTGGCGTAGTTGGCAGGTGATTTTGGCATGACTGGCAGGTGGTTCCAGCAAGCCTGGCAGGTGATTCCAAAGTGTTCACCAACTGGTTGTGGCGTAGCCGGCAGGTGATTTTTGCGTGATCGGCAGGTGGTTCTGGCGAGTCGAGCAGGTGGTTCCGGCGTGCTCGGCTGGTGCTTCCGGGGTCATTGGCACGGGGTTCTGGCATGTCTGAGAGGTGGTTCCTGCATGCCCGGCAAGTGATTCCGGAGTGTTCGCCAAGTGGTTCTGGCATAGTCGGCAGGTGATTTTGGCATGTCCGGCAGGTGGTTCAGGCGAGTTGAGCAGGTGGTTCCAACGTGCTTGGCAGGTGCTTCCGGCGTCTCCGGCACGTGTTTCTGGCACATCTGACAGGTGGTTCCGGCATGCCCGAAAGGTGATTCCGGTGTGTCCAGTAGGTGGTTCCAGCCTGCACGGCATGTGGTTCTGGTACGTCTCAGAGGTGGTTGCGCATGCCCAACAGGTGATTCCGGACTGTCCGCCACATGGTTCTGGCACGTCTGAGAGGTGGTTCCGGCATGCCCGGCAGGTCATCCCAGAGAGTCCTCCAAGTGGTTCTGGCATAACACGCAGGTGATTTTGGCGTGTCTGGCACGTTGTTCCGTTGTGCTTGGCAGGTGGTTCAGGCTTGGCCGGCAGGTGGTTCCAGACTGTCCAGGACGTGTTTCCAGCTTCTCCGGCAGGTGGTTCTGGTACGTCTGAGAGGTGGTTCCGCCATGGCTGGCAGGTGATTCCGGACCGTCCCCCAGGTGGTTCTGGCATAGCCAGCAGTTGATATTGGCCTGTCCGGCAGGTGGTTCCAGTGAGTCGAACAGGTGGCTCCGGCGTGCTCGGCAGGTGGTTCCGGTCTGTCCGGTAGGTGATTCCGGCGTGTCCGGCACGTGCTTCCGGCACGTCTGAGAGGTGGTTCCGGCATGCGCGACAGGTGGTTTCGGAGTGTCCGCCAGGTGGTTCTGGCGTACCCGGCAGGTGATTTTGGCGTGTCCGGCAGGTGTTTCTGGCGAGTCGAGCAGGTGGCTCCGGCATGCTCGGCAGGTGCTTCCGGCGTCTCCGGCACGTGGTTCTGGTGTGTCTGAGAGCTGGTTCCGGCATGTCCGGCAGATGATTCCGGAGTGTCCGCCAAGTGGTTCTGGCATACCCGGCTGGTGATTTGGGCATGTCAGGTAGGTGGTTCCGGCGAGTCGAGCAGGTGGCTCTGGCGTGCTCGGCAGGTTGTTCAGACGGGTCTGGCAGGTGTTTTCCGTCTGTTCGGGGTGTGGTTCCAGCATCTCATGCACATGGTTCTGGCACGTCTGAGATGTGGTTCCGGCCGGCCCGACAGGTGTTTCCACAGTGTCCGCCAAGTGGTACTGGCGTAGTTGGCAGGTGATTTTGGCATGACCGGCAGGTGGTTCCAGCAAGCCCGGCAGGTGATTCCGAAGTGTTCCCCAACTGGTTGTGGCGTGGCCGGCAGGTGATTTTTGCGTTTCCGGCAGGTGGTTCTGGCGAGTCGAGCAGGTGGTTCCGGCGTGCTCGGCAGGTGCTTCCGGGGTCATTGGCACGTGGTTCTGGCATATCTGAGAGGTGGTTCCGGCATGCCCGGCAGGTGATTCCGGAGTGTTCGCCAAGTGTTTCCGGCGTAGCCGGCAGGTGATTTTGCATGTCCAGCGGTCGTTCCGGCGGGTCGAGCCGGTGGTTCCGGCGTGTCCGGCAGGTGGTTCCGGTCTGTCCGGCAGGTGGTTCTGTGGTGTCCGGCACGAGGTTCAGTCTGAGAGGCTGTGCCGGCATGCCCCTCACGTGATTCCGGCTTGTCCCCGAAGTGGTGCTGGTGTAGCGGGCAGGTGACTTTGGCGTGTCCGGCAGGTGGTTCAGGCGAGTTGAGCAGGTGGTTGCGACGTGCTCGGCAGGTGCTTCCGGCGTCTCCGGCACGTGTTTCTGGCACATCTGACTGGTGGTTCCGGCATGCCCAAAAGTTGATTCCGGTCTGTCCGGTAGGTGGTTCCGGCGTGCACGGCACGTGGTTCTGGTACGTGTCAGAGGTGGTTGCGTATGCCCAACAGGTGATTCCGGACTGTCCGCCACGTGCTTCTGGCACGTCTGAGAGGTGGTTCCAACATGCCCGGCAGGTCATTTCGGAGAGTCATCCAAGTGCTTCTGGCGTAGCCCTCACGTGATTTTGGCGTGTCCGGCAGGTAGTTCCGCCGTGCTCGGCAGGTGGTTCAGGCATGGCCGTCACGTGGTTCCAGTCTGTCCAGGACGTGTTTCCAGCTTCTCCGGCAGGTGGTTCTGGTACGTCTGAGAGGTGGTTCCGCCATGGCTGGCAGGTGATCCCGGACTGTCCCCCAGGTGGTTCTGGCATAGCCAGCAGTTGATATTGGCCTGTCCGGCAGGTGGTTCCAGCGAGTCGAACACGTGGCTCCGGCGTGCTCGGCAGGTGGTTCCGGTCTGTTCGGTAGGTGATTCCGGCGTGTCCGGCACGTGCTTCCGGCACGTCTGAGAGGTGGTTCCGGCATGCGCGACAGGTGGTTTCGGAGTGTCCGCCAGGTGGTTCTGGCGTACCCGGCAGGTGATTTTGGCGTGTCCGGCAGGTGTTTCTGGCGAGTCGAGCAGGTGGCTCCGGCATGCTCGGCAGGTGCTTCCGGCGTCTCCGGCACATGGTTCTGGTGTGTCTGAGAGCTGGTTCCGGCATGTCCGGCAGATGATTCCGGAGTGTCCGCCAAGTGGTTCTGGCATACCCGGCTGGTGATTTGGGCATGTCAGGTAGGTGGTTCCGGCGAGTCGAGCAGGTGGCTCCGGCGTGCTCGGCAGGTTGTTCAGACGGGTCTGGCAGTTGTTTTCCGTCTGTTCGGGGTGTGGTTCCAGCATCTCATGCACATGGTTCTGGCACGTCTGAGATGTGGTTCCGGCCGGCCCGACAGGTGTTTCCACAGTGTCCGCCAAGCGGTTCTGGCGTAGTTGGCAGGTGATTTTGGCATGACTGGCAAGTGGTTCCAGCAAGCCTGGCAGGTGATTCCAAAGTGTTCACCAACTGGTTGTGGCGTAGCCGGCAGGTGATTTTTGCGTGATCGGCAGGTGGTTCTGGCGAGTCGAGCAGGTGGTTCCGGCGTGCTCGGCTGGTGCTTCCGGGGTCATTGGCACGGGGTTCTGGCATGTCTGAGAGGTGGTTCCTGCATGCCCGGCAAGTGATTCCGGAGTGTTCGCCAAGTGGTTCTGGCATAGTCGGCAGGTGATTTTGGCATGTCCGGCAGGTGGTTCAGGCGAGTTGAGCAGGTGGTTCCAACGTGCTTGGCAGGTGCTTCCGGCGTCTCCGGCACGTGTTTCTGGCACATCTGACAGGTGGTTCCGGCATGCCCGAAAGGTGATTCCGGTGTGTCCGGTAGGTGGTTCCAGCCTGCACGGCATGTGGTTCTGGTACGTCTCAGAGGTGGTTGCGCATGCCCAACAGGTGATTCCGGACTGTCCGCCACATGGTTCTGGCACGTCTGAGAGGTGGTTCCGGCATGCCCGGCAGGTCATCCCAGAGAGTCCTCCAAGTGGTTCTGGCATAACACGCAGGTGATTTTGGCGTGTCTGGCAGGTTGTTCCGTTGTGCTTGGCAGGTGGTTCAGGCTTGGCCGGCAGGTGGTTCCAGACTGTCCAGGACGTGTTTCCAGCTTCTCCGGCAGGTGGTTCTGGTACGTCTGAGAGGTGGTTCCGCCATGGCTGGCAGGTGATTCCGGACCGTCCCCCAGGTGGTTCTGGCATAACCAGCAGTTGATATTGGCCTGTCCGGCAGGTGGTTCCAGCGAGTCGAACAGGTGGCTCCGGCGTGCTCGGCAGGTGGTTCCGGTCTGTCCTGTAGGTGATTCCGGCATGTCCGGCACGTGCTTCCGGCACGTCTGAGAGTTGGTTCCGGCATGCGCGACAGGTGGTTTCGGAGTGTCCGCCAGGTGGTTCTGGCGTACCCGGCAGGTGATTTTGGCGTGTCCGGCAGGTGTTTCAGGCGAGTCGAGCAGGTGGCTCCGGCATGCTCGGCAGGTGCTTCCGGCGTCTCCGGCACTTGGTTCTGGTGTGTCTGAGAGCTGGTTCCGGCATGTCCGGCAGATGATTCCGGAGTGTCCGCCAAGTGGTTCTGGCATACCCAGCAGGTGATTTTGGCGTGTCAGGGAGGTGGTACCGGTGAGTCGAGCAGGTGGTTCCGGCGTGCTCAGCAGGTGGTTCAGGCGGTTCTGGCAGGTGGTATCCGTCTGTTCGGGGTGTGGTTCCAGCATCTCATGAACACGTTTCTGGCACGTCTGAGATGTGGTTCCAGCCGGCCCGACAGGTGTTTCCGCAGTGTCCGCCAAGCGGTTCTGGCGTAGTTGGCAGGTGATTTTGGCATGACTGGCAGGTGGTTCCAGCAAGCCTGGCAGGTGATTCCAAAGTGTTCACCAACTGGTTGTGGCGTAGCCGGCAGGTGATTTTGGCGTGTCCGGCAGGTGGTTCTGGCGAGTCGAGCAGGTGGTTCCGGCGTGCTCGGCTGGTGCTTCCGGGGTCATTGGCACGGGGTTCTGGCATGTCTGAGAGGTGTTTCCTGCATGCCCGGCAAGTGATTCCGGAGTGTTCGCCAAGTGGTTCTGGCATAGTCGGCAGGTGATTTTGGCATGTCCGGCAGGTGGTTCAGGCGAGTTGAACAGGTGGTTCCAACGTGCTTGGCAGGTGCTTCCGGCGTCTCCGGCACGTGTTTCTGGCACATCTGACAGGTGGTTCCGGCATGCCCGAAAGGTGATTCCGGTGTGTCCGGTAGGTGGTTCCAGCCTGCACAGCATGTGGTTCTGGTACGTCTCAGAGGTGGTTGCGCATGCCCAACAGGTGATTCCGGACTGTCCGCCACATGGTTCTGGCACGTCTGAGAGGTGGTTCCGGCATGCCCGGCAGGTCATCCCAGAGAGTCCTCCAAGTGGTTCTGGCATAACACGCAGGTGATTTTGGCGTGTCTGGCAGGTTGTTCCGTTGTGCTTGGCAGGTGGTTCAGGCTTGGCCGGCAGGTGGTTCCAGACTGTCCAGGACGTGTTTCCAGCTTCTCCGGCAGGTGGTTCTGGTACGTCTGAGAGGTGGTTCCGCCATGGCTGGCAGGTGATTCCGCACCGTCCCCCAGGTGGTTCTGGCATAGCCAGCAGTTGATATTGGACTGTCCGGCAGGTGGTTCAGCGAGTCGAACAGGTGGCTCCGGCGTGCTCGGCAGGTGGTTCCGGTCTGTCCGGTAGGTGATTCCGGCATGTCCGGCACGTGCTTCAGGCACGTCTAAGAGGTGGTTCCGGCATGCCCGGCAGGTCATCCCAGAGAGTCCTCCAAGTGGTTCTGGCATAACACGCAGGTGATTTTGGCGTGTCTGGCAGGTTGTTCCGTTGTGCTTGGCAGGTGGTTCAGGCTTGGCCGGCAGGTGGTTCCAGACTGTCCAGGACGTGTTTCCAGCTTCTCCGGCAGGTGGTTCTGGTACGTCTGAGAGGTGGTTCCGCCATGGCTGGCAGGTGATTCCGGACCGTCCCCCAGGTGGTTCTGGCATAGCCAGCAGTTGATATTGGCCTGTCCGGCAGGTGGTTCAGCGAGTCGAACAGGTGGCTCCGGCGTGCTCGGCAGGTGGTTCCGGTCTGTCCGGTAGGTGATTCCGGCGTGTCCGGCACGTGCTTCCGGCACGTCTGAGAGGTGGTTCCGGCATGCGCGACAGGTGGTTTCGGAGTGTCCGCCAGGTGGTTCTGGCGTACCCGGCAGGTGATTTTGGCGTGTCCGGCAGGTGTTTCTGGCGAGTCGAGCAGGTGGCTCCGGAATGCTCGGCAGGTGCTTCTGGCGTCTCCGGCACGTGGTTCTGGTGTGTCTGAGAGCTGGTTCCGGCATGTCCGGCAGATGATTCCGGAGTGTCCGCCAAGTGGTTCTGGCATACCCGGCTGGTGATTTGGGCATGTCAGGTAGGTGGTTCCGGCGAGTCGAGCAGGTGGCTCCGGCGTGCTCGGCAGGTGGTTCCGGTCTGTCCGGTAGGTGATTCCGGCGTGTCCGGCACGTGCTTCCGGCACGTCTGAGAGGTGGTTCCGGCATGCGCGACAGGTGGTTTCGGAGTGTCCGCCAGGTGGTTCTGGCGTACCCGGCAGGTGATTTTGGCGTGTCCGGCAGGTGTTTCTGGCGAGTCGAGCAGGTGGCTCCGGCATGCTCGGCAGGTGCTTCCGGCGTCTCCGGCACGTGGTTCTGGTGTGTCTGAGAGCTGGTTCCGGCATGTCCGGCAGATGATTCCGGAGTGTCCGCCAAGTGGTTCTGGCATACCCGGCTGGTGATTTGGGCATGTCAGGTAGGTGGTTCCGGCGAGTCGAGCAGGTGGCTCCGGCGTGCTCGGCAGGTTGTTCAGTCGGGTCTGGCAGGTGTTTTCCGTCTGTTCGGGGTGTGGTTCCAGCATCTCATGCACATGGTTCTGGCACGTCTGAGATGTGGTTCCGGGCGGCCCGACAGGTGTTTCCACAGTGTCCGCCAAGTGGTACTGGCGTAGTTGGCAGGTGATTTTGGCATGACCGGCAGGTGGTTCCAGCAAGCCCGGCAGGTGATTCCGAAGTGTTCCCCAACTGGTTGTGGCGTAGCCGGCAGGTGATTTTTGCGTGTCCGGCAGGTGGTTCTGGCGAGTCGAGCAGCTGGTTCCGGCGTGCTCGGCAGGTGCTTCCGGGGTCATTGGCACGTGGTTCTGGCATATCTGAGAGGTGGTTCCGGCATGCCCGGCAGGTGATTCCGGAGTGTTCGCCAAGTGTTTCCGGCGTAGCCGGCAGGTGATTTTGCATGTCGAGCGGTCGTTCCGGCGGGTCGAGCCGGTGGTTCCGGCGTGTGCGGCAGGTGGTTCCGGTCTGTCCGGCAGGTGGTTCTGTGGTGTCCGGCACGAGGTTCAGTCTGAGAGGCTGTGCCGGCATGCCCCTCACGTGATTCCGGCTTGTCCCCGAAGTGGTGCTGGTGTAGCGGGCAGGTGACTTTGGCGTGTCCGGCAGGTGGTTCAGGCGAGTTGAGCAGGTGGTTGCGACGTGCTCGGCAGGTGCTTCCGGCGTCTCCGGCACGTGTTTCTGGCACATCTGACTGGTGGTTCCGGCATGCCCAAAAGTTGATTCCGGTCTGTCCGGTAGGTGGTTCCGGCGTGCACGGCACGTGGTTCTGGTACGTGTCAGAGGTGGTTGCATATGCCCAACAGGTGATTCCGGACTGTCCGCCACGTGCTTCCGGCACGTCTGTGAGGTGGTTCCAACATGCCCGGCAGGTCATTTCGGAGAGTCGTCCAAGTGGTTCCGGCGTAGCCCGCAGGTGATTTTGGCGTGTCCGGCAGGTGGTTCCGCCGTGCTCGGCAGGTGGTTCAGGCATGGCCGTCACGTGGTTCCAGTCTGTCCAGGACGTGTTTCCAGCTTCTCCGGCAGGTGGTTCTGGTACGTCTGAGAGGTGGTTCCGCCATGGCTGGCAGGTGATCCCGGACTGTACCCCAGGTGGTTCTGGCAAAGCCAGCAGTTGATATTGGACTGTCCGGCAGGTGGTTCCAGCGAGTCGAACAGGTGGCTCCGGCGTTCTTGGCAGGTGGTTCCGGTCTGTCCGGTAGGTGTTTCCGGCGTGTCCGGCACGTGCTTCCGGCACGTCTGAGAGGTGGTTCCGGCATGCGCGGCAGGTGATTCCGTAGTGTCCGCCAGGTGGTTCTGGCATACCCGGCAGGTGATTTTGGCGTGTCCGGCAGGTGTTTCTGGCGAGTCGAGCAGGTGGCTCCGGCATGCTCGGCAGGTGCTTCCGGCGTCTCCGGCACTTGGTTCTGGTGTGTCTGAGAGCTGGTTCCGGCATGTCCGGCAGATGATTCCGGAGTGTCCGCCAAGTGGTTCTGGCATACCCAGCAGGTGATTTTGGCGTGTCAGGGAGGTGGTACCGGTGAGTCGAGCAGGTGGTTCCGGCGTGCTCAGCAGGTGGTTCAGGCGGTTCTGGCAGGTGGTATCCGTCTGTTCGGGGTGTGGTTCCAGCATCTCATGAACACGTTTCTGGCACGTCTGAGATGTGGTTCCAGCCGGCCCGACAGGTGTTTCCGCAGTGTCCGCCAAGCGGTTCTGGCGTAGTTGGCAGGTGATTTTGGCATGACTGGCAGGTGGTTCCAGCAAGCCTGGCAGGTGATTCCAAAGTGTTCACCAACTGGTTGTGGCGTAGCCGGCAGGTGATTTTTGCGTGATCGGCAGGTGGTTCTGGCGAGTCGAGCAGGTGGTTCCGGCGTGCTCGGCTGGTGCTTCCGGGGTCATTGGCACGGGGTTCTGGCATGTCTGAGAGGTGGTTCCTGCATGCCCGGCAAGTGATTCCGGAGTGTTCGCCAAGTGGTTCTGGCATAGTCGGCAGGTGATTTTGGCATGTCCGGCAGGTGGTTCAGGCGAGTTGAGCAGGTGGTTCCAACGTGCTTGGCAGGTGCTTCCGGCGTCTCCGGCACGTGTTTCTGGCACATCTGACAGGTGGTTCCGGCATGCCCGAAAGGTGATTCCGGTCTGTCCGGTAGGTGGTTCCAGCCTGCACGGCATGTGGTTCTGGTACGTCTCGGAGGTGGTTGCGCATGCCCAACAGGTGATTCCGGACTGTCCGCCACATGGTTCTGGCACGTCTGAGAGGTGGTTCCGGCATGCCCGGCAGGTCATCCCAGAGAGTCCTCCAAGTGGTTCTGGCATAACACGCAGGTGATTTTGGCGTGTCTGGCACATTGTTCCGTTGTGCTTGGCAGGTGGTTCAGGCTTGGCCGGCAGGTGGTTCCCGACTGTCCAGGACGTGTTTCCAGCTTCTCCGGCAGGTGGTTCTGGTACGTCTGAGAGGTGGTTCCGCCATGGCTGGCAGGTGATTCCGGACCGTCCCCCAGGTGGTTCTGGCATAGCCAGCAGTTGATATTGGCCTGTCCGGCAGGTGGTTCCAGCGAGTCGAACAGGTGGCTCCGGCGTTCTTGGCAGGTGGTTCCGGTCTGTCCGGTAGGTGTTTCCGGCGTGTCCGGCACGTGCTTCCGGCACGTCTGAGAGGTGGTTCCGGCATGCGCGACAGGTGGTTTCGGAGTGTCCGCCAGGTGGTTCTGGCGTACCCGGCAGGTGATTTTGGCGTGTCCGGCAGGTGTTTCTGGCGAGCCGAGCAGGTGGCTCCGGCATGCTCGGCAGGTGCTTCCGGCGTCTCCGGCACGTGGTTCTGGTGTGTCTGAGAGCTGGTTCCGGCATGTCCGGCAGATGATTCCGGAGTGTCCGCCAAGTGGTTCTGGCATACCCGGCTGGTGATTTGGGCATGTCAGGTAGGTGGTTCCGGCGAGTCGAGCAGGTGGCTCCGCCGTGCTCGGCAGGTTGTTCAGACGGGTCTGGCAGGTGTTTTCCGTCTGTTCGGGGTGTGGTTCCAGCATCTCATGCACATGGTTCTGGCACGTCTGAGATGAGGTTCCGGCCGGCCCGACAGGTGTTTCCACAGTGTCCGCCAAGTGGTACTGGCGTAGTTGGCAGGTGATTTTGGCATGACCGGCAGGTGGTTCCAGCAAGCCCGGCAGGTGATTCCGAAGTGTTCCCCAACTGGTTGTGGCGTAGCCGGCAGGTGATTTTTGCGTGTCCGGCAGGTGGTTCTGGCGAGTCGAGCAGGTGGTTCCGGCGTGCTCGGCAGGTGCTTCCGGGGTCATTGGCACGTGGTTCTGGCATATCTGAGAGGTGGTTCCGGCATGCCCGGCAGGTGATTCCGGAGTGTTCGCCAAGTGTTTCCGGCGTAGCCGGCAGATGATTTTGCATGTCCAGCAGTCGTTCCGGCGGGTCGAGCCGGTGGTTCCGGCGTGTCCGGCAGGTGGTTCTGTTCTGTCCGGCAGGTGGTTCTCTGGTGTCCGGCACGAGGTTCAGTCTGAGAGGCTGTGCCGGCATGCCCCTCACGTGATTCCGGCTTGTCCCCGAAGTGGTGCTGGTGTAGCGGGCAGGTGATTTTGGCGTGTCCGGCAGGTGGTTCAGGCGAGTTGAGCAGGTGGTTGCGACGTGCTCGGCAGGTGCTTCCGGCGTCTCCGGCACGTGTTTCTGGCACATCTGACTGGTGGTTCCGGCATGCCCCAAAGTTGATTCCGGTCTGTCCGGTAGGTGGTTCCGGCGTGCACGGCACGTGGTTCTGGTACGTCTCAGAGGTGGTTGCGTATGCCCAACAGGTGATTCCGGACTGTCCGCCACGTGCTTCTGGCACGTCTGAGAGGTGGTTCCAACATGCCCGGCAGGTCATTTCGGAGAGTCGCCCAAGTGGTTCTGGCGTAGCCCGCGGGTGATTTTGGCGTGTCCGGCAGGTGGTTCCGCCGTGCTCGGCAGGTGGTTCAGGCATGGCCGTCACGTGGTTCCAGTCTGTCCAGGACGTGTTTCCAGCTTCTCCGGCAGGTGGTTCTGGTACGTCTGAGAGGTGGTTCCGCCATGGCTGGCAGGTGATTCCGGACCGTCCCCCAGGTGGTTCTGGCATAGCCAGCAGTTGATATTGGCCTGTCCGGCAGGTGGTTCCAGCGAGTCGAACAGGTGGCTCCGGCGTGCTCGGCAGGTGGTTCCGGTCTGTCCGGTAGGTGATTCCGGCGTGTCCGGCACGTGCTTCCGGCACGTCTGAGAGGTGGTTCCGGCATGCGCGACAGGTGGTTTCGGAGTGTCCGCCAGGTGGTTCTGGCGTACCCGGCAGGTGATTTTGGCATGTCCGGCAGGTGTTTCTGGCGAGTCGAGCAGGTGGCTCCGGCATGCTCGGCAGGTGCTTCCGGCGTCTCTGGCACGTGGTTCTGGTGTGTCTGAGAGCTGGTTCCGGCATGTCCGGCAGATGATTCCGGAGTGTCCGCCAAGTGGTTCTGGCATACCCGGCTGGTGATTTGGGCATGTCAGGTAGGTGGTTCCGGCGAGTCGAGCAGGTGGCTCCGGCGTGCTCGGCAGGTTGTTCAGACGGGTCTGGCAGGTGTTTTCCGTCTGTTCGGGGTGTGGTTCCAGCATCTCATGCACATGGTTCTGGCACGTCTGAGATGTGGTTCCGGCCGGCCCGACAGGTGTTTCCACAGTGTCCGCCAAGTGGTACTGGCGTAGTTGGCAGGTGATTTTGGCATGACCGGCAGGTGGTTCCAGCAAGCCCGGCAGGTGATTCCGAAGTGTTCCCCAACTGGTTGTGGCGTAGCCGGCAGGTGATTTTTGCGTGTCCGGCAGGTGGTTCTGGCGAGTCGAGCAGGTGGTTCCGGCGTGCTCGGCAGGTGCTTCCGGGGTCATTGGCACGTGGTTCTGGCATATCTGAGAGGTGGTTCCGGCATGCCCGGCAGGTGATTCCGGAGTGTTCGCCAAGTGTTTCCGGCGTAGCCGGCAGGTGATTTTGCATGTCCAGCGGTCGTTCCGGCGGGTCGAGCCGGTGGTTCCGGCGTGTCCGGCAGGTGGTTCCGGTCTGTCCGGCAGGTGGTTCTGTGGTGTCCGGCACGAGGTTCAGTCTGAGAGGCTGTGCCGGCATGCCCCTCACGTGATTCCGGCTTGTCCCCGAAGTGGTGCTGGTGTAGCGGGCAGGTGACTTTGGCGTGTCCGGCAGGTGGTTCAGGCGAGTTGAGCAGGTGGTTGCGACGTGCTCGGCAGGTGCTTCCGGCGTCTCCGGCACGTGTTTCTGGCACATCTGACTGGTGGTTCCGGCATGCCCAAAAGTTGATTCCGGTCTGTCCGGTAGGTGGTTCCGGCGTGCACGGCACGTGGTTCTGGTACGTGTCAGAGGTGGTTGCGTATGCCCAACAGGTGATTCCGGACTGTCCGCCACGTGCTTCTGGCACGTCTGAGAGGTGGTTCCAACATGCCCGGCAGGTCATTTCGGAGAGTCGTCCAAGTGGTTCTGGCGTAGCCCGCAGGTGATTTTGGCGTGTCCGGCAGGTGGTTCCGCCGTGCTCGGCAGGTGGCTCAGGCATGGCCGTCACGTGGTTCCAGTCTGTCCAGGACGTGTTTCCAGCTTCTCCGGCAGGTGGTTCTGGTACGTCTGAGAGGTGTTTCCGCCATGGCTGGCAGGTGTTCCTGGACTGTCCCCCAGGTGGTTCTGGCATAGCCAGCAGTTGATATTGGCCTGTCCGGCAGGTGGTTCCAGCGAGTCGAACAGGTGGCTCCGGCGTTCTTGGCAGGTGGTTCCGGTCTGTCCGGTAGGTGTTTCCGGCGTGTCCGGCACGTGCTTCCGGCACGTCTGAGAGGTGGTTCCGGCATGCGCGGCAGGTGATTCCGTAGTGTCCGCCAGGTGGTTCTGGCATACCCGTCAGGTGATTTTGGCGTGTCCGGCAGGTGTTTCTGGCGAGTCGAGCAGGTGGCTCCGGCATGCTCGGCAGGTGCTTCCGGCGTCTCCGGCACTTGGTTCTGGGTTGTCTGAGAGCTGGTTCCAGCATGTCCGGCAGATGATTCCGGAGTGTCCGCCAAGTGGTTCTGGCATACCCAGCAGGTGATTTTGGCGTGTCAGGGAGGTGGTTCCGGCGAGTCGAGCAGGTGGTTCCGGCGTGCTCAGCAGGTGGTTCAGGCGGTTCTGGCAGGTGGTATCCGTCTGTTCGGGGTGTGGTTCCAGCATCTCATGAACACGTTTCTGGCACGTCTGAGATGTGGTTCCAGCCGGCCCGACAGGTGTTTCCGCAGTGTCCGCCAAGCGGTTCTGGCGTAGTTGGCAGGTGATTTTGGCATGACTGGCAGGTGGTTCCAGCAAGCCTGGCAGGTGATTCCAAAGTGTTCACCAACTGGTTGTGGCGTAGCCGGCAGGTGATTTTTGCGTGATCGGCAGGTGGTTCTGGCGAGTCGAGCAGGTGGTTCCGGCGTGCTCGGCAGGTGGTTCCGGTCTGTCCGGCAGCTGGTTCTGTGGTGTACGGCACGAGGTTCAGTCTGAGAGGCTGTGCCGGCATGCCCCTCACGTGATTCCGGCTTGTCCCCGAAGTGGTGCTGGTGTAGCGGGCAGGTGATTTTTGCGTGATCGGCAGGTGGTTCTGGCAAGTCGAGCAGGTGGCTCCGGCGTGCTCGGCAGGATGTTCAGACGGCTCTGGCAGGTGTTTTCCGTCTGTTCGGGGTGTGGTTCCAGCATCTCATGCACATGGTTCTGGCACGTCTGAGATGTGGTTCCGGCCGGCCCGACAGGTGTTTCCACAGTGTCCGCCAAGTGGTACTGGCGTAGTTGGCAGGTGATTTTGGCATGACTGGCAGGTGGTTCCAGCAAGCCTGGCAGGTGATTCCAAAGTGTTCACCAACTGGTTGTGGCGTAGCCGGCAGGTGATTTTTGCGTGATCGGCAGGTGGTTCTGGCGAGTCGAGCAGGTGGTTCCGGCGGGCTCGGCTGGTGCTTCCGGGGTCATTGGCACGGGGTTCTGGCATGTCTGAGAGGTGGTTCCTGCATGCCCGGCAAGTGATTCCGGAGTGTTCGCCAAGTGGTTCTGGCATAGTCGGCAGGTGATTTTGGCATGTCCGGCAGGTGGTTCAGGCGAGTTGAGCAGGTGGTTCCAACGTGCTTGGCAGGTGCTTCCAGCGTCTCCGGCACGTGTTTCTGGCACATCTGACAGGTGGTTCCGGCATGCCCGAAAGGTGATTCCGGTGTGTCCGGTAGGTGGTTCCAGCCTGCACGGCATGTGGTTCTGGTACGTCTCAGAGGTGGTTGCGCATGCCCAACAGGTGATTCCGGACTGTCCGCCACATGGTTCTGGCACGTCTGAGAGGTGGTTCCGGCATGCCCGGCAGGTCATCCCAGAGAGTCCTCCAAGTGGTTCTGGCATAACACGCAGGTGATTTTGGCGTGTCTGGCAGGTTGTTCCGTTGTGCTTGGCAGGTGGTTCAGGCTTGGCCGGCAGGTGGTTCCAGACTGTCCAGGACGTGTTTCCAGCTTCTCCGGCAGGTGGTTCTGGTACGTCTGAGAGGTGGTTCCGCCATGGCTGGCAGGTGATTCCGGACCGTCCCCCAGGTTTTTCTGGCATAGCCAGCAGTTGATATTGGCCTGTCCGGTAGGTGGTTCCAGCGAGTCGAACAGGTGGCTCCGGCGTGCTCGGCAGGTGGTTCCGGTCTGTCCGGTAGGTGATTCCGGCGTGTTCGGCACGTGCTTCCGGCGCGTCTGAGAGTTATTTACGGCATGCGCGACAGGTCGTTTAGGAGTGTCCGCCAGGTGGTTCTGGCGTACGCGGCTGCTGATTTTGGCGTGTCCGGCAGGTGCTTTTGGCGAGTCGAGCAGGTGGCTACGGCATGCTCGGCAGGTGCTTCCGGCGTCTCCGGCACATGGTTCTGGTGTGTCTGAGAGCTGGTTCCGGCATGTCCGGCAGATGATTCCGGAGTGTCCGCCAAGTGGTTCTGGCATACCCGGCTGGTGATTTGGGCATGTCAGGTAGGTGGTTCCGGCGAGTCGAGCAGGTGGCTCCGGCGTGCTCGGCAGGTTGTTCAGACGGGTCTGGCAGGTGTTTTCCGTCTGTTCGGGGTGTGGTTCCAGCATCTCATGCACATGGTTCTGGCACGTCTGAGATGTGGTTCCGGCCGGCCCGACAGGTGTTTCCACAGTGTCCGCCAAGTGGTACTGGCGTAGTTGGCAGGTGATTTTGGCATGACCGGCAGGTGGTTCCAGCAAGCCCGGCAGGTGATTCCGAAGTGTTCCCCAACTGGTTGTGGCGTAGCCGGCAGGTGATTTTTGCGTGTCCGGCAGGTGGTTCTGGCGAGTCGAGCAGGTGGTTCCGGCGTGCTCGGCAGGTGCTTCCGGGGTCATTGGCACGTGGTTCTGGCATATCTGAGAGGTGGTTCCGGCATGCCCGGCAGGTGATTCCGGAGTGTTCGCCAAGTGTTTCCGGCGTAGCCGGCAGGTGATTTTGCATGTCCAGCGGTCGTTCCGGCGGGTCGAGCCGGTGGCTCCGGCGTGTCCGGCAGGTGGTTCCGGTCTGTCCGGCAGGTGGTTCTGTGGTGTCCGGCACGAGGTTCAGTCTGAGAGGCTGTGCCGGCATGCCCCTCACGTGATTCCGGCTTGTCCCCGAAGTGGTGCTGGTGTAGCGGGCAGGTGATTTTGGCGTGTCCGGCAGGTGGTTCAGGCGAGTTGAGCAGGTGGTTGCGACGTGCTCGGCAGGTGCTTCCGGCGTCTCCGGCACGTGTTTCTGGCACATCTGACTGGTGGTTCCGGCATGCACAAAAGTTGATTCCGGTCTGTCCGGTAGGTGGTTCCGGCGTGCACGGCACGTGGTTCTGATACGTCTCAGAGGCGGTTGCGTATGCCCAACAGGTGATTCCGGACTGTCCGCCACGTGCTTCTGGCACGTCTGAGAGGTGGTTCCAACATGCCCGGCAGGTCATTTCGGAGAGTCGTCCAAGTGGTTCTGGCGTAGCCCGCAGGTGATTTTGGCGTGTCCGGCAGGTGGTTCCGCCGTGCTCGGCAGGTGGTTCAGGCATGGCCGTCACGTGGTTCCAGTCTGTCCAGGACGTGTTTCCAGCTTCTCCGGCAGGTGGTTCTGGTACGTCTGAGAGGTGGTTCCGCCATGGCTGGCAGGTGATCCCGGACTGTCCCCCAGGTGGTTCTGGCATAGCCAGCAGTTGATATTGGCCTGTCCGGCAGGTGGTTCCAGCGAGTCGAACAGGTGGCTCCGGCGTTCTTGGCAGGTGGTTCCGGTCTGTCCGGTAGGTGTTTCCGGCGTGTCCGGCACGTGCTTCCGGCACGTCTGAGAGGTGGTTCCGGCATGCGCGGCAGGTGATTCCGTAGTGTCCGCCAGGTGGTTCTGGCATACCCGGCAGGTGATTTTGGCGTGTCCGGCAGGTGTTTCTGGCGAGTCGAGCAGGTGGCTCCGGCATGCTCGGCAGGTGCTTCCGGCGTCTCCGGCACTTGGTTCTGGTGTGTCTGAGAGCTGGTTCCGGCATGTCCGGCAGATGATTCCGGAGTGTCCGCCAAGTGCTTCTGGCATACCCAGCAGGTGATTTTGGCGTGTCAGGGAGGTGGTACCGGTGAGTCGAGCAGGTAGTTCCGGCGTGCTCAGCAGGTGGTTCAGGCGGTTCTGGCAGGTGGTATCCGTCTGTTCGGGGTGTGGTTCCAGCATCTCATGAACACGTTTCTGGCACGTCTGAGATGTGGTTCCAGCCGGCCCGACAGGTGTTTCCGCAGTGTCCGCCAAGCGGTTCTGGCGTAGTTGGCAGGTGATTTTGGCATGACTGGCAGGTGGTTCCAGCAAGCCTGGCAGGTGATTCCAAAGTGTTCACCAACTGGTTGTGGCGTAGCCGGCAGGTGATTTTTGCGTGATCGGCAGGTGGTTCTGGCGAGTCGAGCAGGTGGTTCCGGCGTGCTCTGCTGGTGCTTCCGGGGTCATTGTCACGGGGTTCTTTCATGTCTGAGAGGTGGTTCCTGCATGCCCGGCAAGTGATTCCGGAGTCTTCTCCCAGTGGTTCTGGAATAGCCGGCAGGTGATTTTGGCATGTCCGGCAGGTGGTTCAGGCGAGTTGAGCAGGTGGTTCCAACGTGCTTGGCAGGTGCTTCCGGCGTCTCCGGCACGTGTTTCTGGCACATCTGACAGGTGGTTCCGGCATGCCCGAAAGGTGATTCCGGTCTGTCCGTTAGGAGGTTCCAGCCTGCACGGCATGTGGTCCTGGTACGTCTCAGAGGTTTCTGCGCATGCCCAACAGGTGATTCCGGACTGTCCGCCACATGGTTCTGGCACGTCTGAGAGGTGGTTCCGGCATGCCCGGCAGGTCATCCCAGAGAGTCCTCCAAGTGGTTCTGGCATAACACGCAGGTGATTTTGGCGTGTCTGGCAGGTTGTTCCGTTGTGCTTGGCAGGTGGTTCAGGCTTGGCCGGCAGGTGGTTCCAGACTGTCCAGGACGTGTTTCCAGCTTCTCCGGCAGGTGGTTCTGGTACGTCTGAGAGGTGGTTCCGCCATGGCTGGCAGGTGATTCCGGACCGTCCCCCATGTGGTTCTGGCATAGCCAGCAGTTGAAATTGGTCTGTCCGGCAGGTGGTTCCAGCGAGTCGAACAGGTGGCTCCGGCGTGCTCGGCAGGTGGTTCCGGTCTGTCCGGTAGGTGATTCCGGCGTGTCCGGCACGTGCTTCCGGCACGTCTGAGAGGTGGTTCCGGCATGCGCGACAGGTGATTTCGGAGTGTACGCCAGGTGGTTCTGGCGTACCCGGCAGGTGATTTTGGCGTGCCCGGCAGGTGTTTCTGGCGAGTCGAGCAGGTGGCTCCGGCATGCTCGGCAGGTGCTTCCGGCGTCTCCGGCACTTGGTTCTGGTGTGTGTGAGAGCTGGTTCCGGCATGTCCGGCAGATGATTCCGGAGTGTCCGCCAAGCGGTTCTGGCATACCCGGCTGGTGATTTTGGGCATGTCAGGTAGGTGGTTCTGGCGAGTCGAGCAGGTGGCTCCGGCGTGCTCGGCAGGTTGTTCAGACGGGTCTGGCAGGTGTTTTCCGTCTGTTCGGGGTGTGGTTCCAGCATCTCATGCACATGGTTCTGGCACGTCTGAGATGTGGTTCCGGCCGGCCCGACAGGTGTTTCCACAGTGTCCGCCAAGTGGTACTGGCGTAGTTGGCAGGTGATTTTGGCATGACCGGCAGGTGGTTCCAGCAAGCCCGGCAGGTGATTCCGAAGTGTTCCCCAACTGGTTGTGGCGTAGCCGGCAGGTGATTTTTGCGTGTCCGTCAGGTGGTTCTGGCGTGTCCGGCACGAGGTTCTGACACGTGTGAGAGGTGGTTCCGGAATGCCCGACAGGTGATTCCGGAGTGTCCGAAACGTGGTTCTGGCGTACCCGGCAGGTGATTTTGGCGTGTCTGGCAGGTGTGTTTTGCAAGTCGAGCATGTGGCTCAGGCATGCTCAGCAGGTGATTCCGGCGTTTCCGGCATGTGGTTCTGGCACGTCTGAGAGGTGGTTCTGGCATATCTGGCAGATGGTTCTGGAGTGTCCACCACGTGGTTCTGGCGTAGCCAGCAGGTGAATTTGGCGTGTCGAGCAGGTGGTTCCGGTGAGCTCGGCAGGTGGTACCGGCGTGTCCGGAACATGGTTCTGGCACGTCTGAGAGATGGTTCCGGCATGCCCGGCAGGTGATTCCGGAGTGTCCGGCATGTGGTTCTGGCACCTCTGAGAGTTGGTTCCGGAATGCCTGACATGTGATTCCGGAGTATCTGCCGAGCGGTTCTGGCGTAGCCGGCAGGTGATTTTGGCGTGTCCAGCAGGTGGTTCCGGCGAGCTCGGCAGGTGGTACCGGCGTGTCCGGAACATGGTTCTGGCACGTCTGGGAGATGGTTCCGGCATGCCCGGCAAGTGATTCGGGAGTCTCCGGCATGTGGTTCTGGCACCTCTGAGATGTGGTTCCGGCATGCCCGGCAGGTGGTTCCGGAGTGTCTGCCGAGTGGTTCTGGCGTAGCCGGCAGTTGATTTTGGCGTATCCAGCAGGTGGTTCTGGGGAGTGGATAAGGTGGTTCCGGAATACTCGGCAGGTGGTACCGGTGTGTCCGGAACATGGTTCTGGCAAGTCTGAGAGGTGGTTCCGGCTTGCACGGCAGGTGATTCCGGAGTGTTCGCCAAGTGGTTCTGGCTCAGCCGGCAGGTGATTTTGCACGTCCGGCGGTGGTTCCGGCGAGTCGAGCCGGTGGTTCCGGCGTGTCCGGCAGGTGGTTCCGGTCTGTCCGGCAGGTGGTTCTGGCGTGTCCGGCACGAGGTTCTGGCACGTCTGAGAGGTGTTTCCGGCATGCCCGACAGGTGATTCCGGAGTGTCCTCCACGTGGTTCTGGCGTACCCTGCAGGTGATTTTGGCGTGTCTGGCACGTGTTTCTGGCGAGTCGAGCATGTGGCTCAGGCATGCTCAGCAGGTGCTTCCGGCGTGTCCGGCACGTGGTTCTGGTGTGTCTGAGAGCTGGTTCTGGCATGTCCGGCAGATGATTCCGGAGTGTCCACCAAGTGGCTCTGGCATACCCGGCAGGTGATTTTGGCGTGTCAGGTAGGTGGTTCCAGCGAGTCGAGTAGGTGGTTCCGGCGTGCTCGGCAGGTGGTTCAGGCGGGTCTGGCAGGTGGTTCGGTCTGTTCGGGGTGTGGTTCCGGCATCTCAGACACATGGTTCTGGCACGTCTGAGAGGTGGTTCCGGCCGGCCCGGCAGGTGATTCCAAAGTGTTCACCAAATGGTTGTGGCGTAGCCGGCAGGTGATTTTGGCGTGTCCAGCAGGTGGTTTTGGCGAGTCGAGCTGGTGGTTCTGGCGTGCTCGGCAGGTGGTTCCGGCGGTTCTGGCAGGTGGTATCCATCTGTTCGGGGTGTGGTTCCAGCATCTCATGAACACGTTTCTGGCACGTCTTAGATGTGGTTCCAGCCGGCCCGACAGGTGTTTCCGCAGTGTCCGCCAAGCGGTTCTGGCGTAGTTGGCATGTGATTTTTGGCATGACTGGCAGGTGGTTCCAGCAAGCCTGGCAGGTGATTCCAAAGTGTTCCCCAACTGGTTGTGGCGTAGCCGGCAGGTGATTTTTGCGTGATCGGCAGGTGGTTCTGGCGAGTCGAGCAGGTGGTTCCGGCGTGCTCGGCTGGTGCTTCCGGGGTCATTGGCACGGGGTTCTGGCATATCTGAGATGTGGTTCTGCCATGCCCGGCAGGTGATTCCCGAGTGTTCGCCAAGTGGTTCTGCCGTAGCCGGCAGGTGATTTTGCATGTCCGGCAATGGTTCCGGCGTGTCCAGCCGGTGGTTCCGGCGTGTCAGGCAGGTGGTTCCGGTCTGTCCAGCATGTGGGTCTGGGGTGTCCGGCACGAGGTTCTGGCACGTCTGAAAGGTTGTGTCGGCATGCACTTCACGTGATTCCGGCTTGTCCACCAAGCGGTTCTGGTGTAGCGGGCAGGTGATTTTGGCGTGTCCGGCAGGTGGGACCGGTGAGTAACAGGTGGTTCTGGCGAGTGTTTCCTGTGTTTCCGGTCTGTCCGGGAGATGGTTCCGGCCTGTCCGGCACGTGCTTCTGGCACTTTGGAGAGGTTGTGCTGGCATGCCCGGCAGGTGATCCTGGAGTGTCCGCCAACTGTTTCTGGCGTAGCTGGCAGCTGATTTTGGCGTGTCCGGCAGGTGGTTCTGGGGAGTGGATCAGGTGGTTCCGGTATACTCGGCAGGTGGTTGAGGCGTGTCCGGCTCATAGTTCTGGCACGTCTGAGAGGTGGTTCCGGCATGCCTCTCAGGTGATCGCGGAGAGTCCTCCAAGTGGTTCTGACGTACCCAGCAGGTGTTTCTGATGTGTCCGGCTGGTGGCTCTGGTGAGTCGAGCACGTGGTTCCGGCGTGCTCGGCAGGTGGTTCCGGCAGGTCCGGCAGGTGTTTGCCGTCTGTCCATGACGTGGTTCCGGCATGCCCGCAAGTTGATTCTGGAGTGTCCACCAAGTGGTTTTGGCGTAGCCGGCATATGATTTTGGCCTGTGAGGCAGGTGGTTCCAGCATGTCCAGCAGGTGGTTCCGGCGAGCTCGGCAGGTGCTTCTGGTCTCTTCGGCACATGGTTGTGGCACGTCTGAGAGATGGTTCCGGCAAGCCCGGGAGGTGATTCCGGAGTGTCCGGCATGTGGTTCTGGCACCTCTGAGAGGTGGTTCCGGCATGCCGGGCAGGTGGTTCCGGAGTGTCTGCCGAGTGGTTCTGGCATAGCCGGCAGGTGATTTTGGCGTGTCCAGCAGGTGGTTCTGGGGAGTGGAGCAGGTGGTTCCGGCATACTCGGCAGGTGGTTGCGGCGTGTCCGGCACATGGTTCTGGCACGTCTGAGAGGTGGTTCCGGCATGCCCGGCAGGTGATCCCGGAGAGTCCTCCAAGTGGTTCTGGTGTACCCCGCAGGTGTTTATGATGTGTCCAACAGGTGGCTCTGGTGAGTCGAGCAGGTGGTTCCGGCATGCTCGGCTGGTGGTTCCGGCAGGTCTGGCAGGTGTTTGCCATCTGTCCATGACGTGGTTCCGGCATGCCCGCAAGTTGATTCTGGAGAGACCACCAAGTGGTTTTGGCGTAGCCGGCATATGATTTTGGCCTGTGAGGCAGGTGGTTCCGGCATGTCCAGCAGGTGGTTCCGGCGAGCTCGGCAGGTGCTTCTGGTCTCTTCGGCACGTGGTTGTGGCACGTCTGAGAGATGGTTCCGGCACGCCCGGCAGGTGATTCCGGAGTGTCCGGCATGTGGTTCTGGCACCTCTGAGAGGTGGTTCCGGCATGCCCGGCAGGTGATTCCGGAGTCTCCGGCATGTGGTTCTGGCACCTCTGAGAGGTGGCTCCGGAATGCCTGACATGTGATTCCGGAGTGTCTGCCGAGTGGCTCTTGCATAGACGGCAGCTGATTCTGGCGTGTCCAGCAGGTGGTTCTGGGGAGTTCATCAGGTGGTTCCGGCATACTCGGCAGGTGGTACCGGCGTGTCCGGAACATGGTTCTGGCAAGTCTGAGAGGTGGTTCCGGCATGCCCGGCAGGTGATTCCGGAGTGTTCGCCAAGTGGTTCTGGCGTAGCCGGCAGGTGATTTTGCATGTCCGGCGGTGGTTCCGGCGAGTCGAGCCGGTGGTTCCGGCGTGTCCGTCAGGTGGTTCCAGTCTGTCCGGCAGGTGGTTCTGGCATGTCCGGCACGTGCTTCTGGCACTTCAGAGAGGTTGTGCTGGCATGCCCGGCAGGTGATTCTGGAGTGTCCGCCAAGTGTTTCTGGCGTAGCCGGCAGGTCATTTTTGCATGTCCGACAAGTGGTTGTGGCGTAGCCGGCTGGTGATTCTGGCATGTCCAGCAGGTGGTTCTGGCGAGTCAAGCAGGTGTTCCAGGCGTATCCGGCAGGTGGTTCCGGTCTGTCCTGGAGGTGGTTCCGGAGTGTCTGCCGAGTGGTTCTGGCGTAGCCGGCAGGTGATTTTGGCGTGTCCAGCAGGTGGTTCTGGGGAGTGGAGCAGGTGGTTCCGGCATACTCGGCAGGTGGTTGCGGCGTTTCCGGCACATGGTTCTGGCACATCTGAGAGGTGGTTCCGGCATGCCCGGCAGGTGATCCCGGAGTGTCCGACATGTGGTTCTGGCACCTCTGAGAGGTGGTTCTGGAATGCCTGACATGTGATTCCGGAGTGTCTGCCTAGTGGTTCTGGCGTAGCCAGCAGGTGATTTTGGCGTGTCCAGCAGGTGGTTCCGGCGATCTCGGCAGGGGGTACCGGCGTGTCTGGAACATGGTTCTGGCAAGTCTGAGAGGTGGTTCCGGCATGCCCGGCAGGTGATTCCGGAGTGTTCGCCAAGTGGTTCTGGCATAGCCGGCAGGTGATTTTGCATGTCCGGCGGTGGTTCCAGCGAGTCGAGCCGGTGGTTCCGGCGTGTCCGGCAGGTGGTTCCGGTCTGTCCGGCAGGTGGTTCTGGCGTGTGCGGCACGAGGTTCTGGCACGTCTGAGAGGTGGTTCCGGCATGCCCGACAGGTGATTCCGGAGTGTCCGCCACGTGGTTCTGGCGTACCCGGCAGGTAATTTTGGCGTGTCTGGCAGGTGTTTCTTGCAATTCGAGCATGTGGCTCAGGCATGCTCAGCAGGTGCTTCCGGCGTGTCCGGCACGTGGTTCTGGTGTTTCTGAGAGCTGGTTCTGGCATGTCCGGGAGATGATTCCGGAGTGTCCACCAAGTGGCTCTGGCATACCCGGCAGGTGATTTTGGCGTGTCAGGTAGGTGGTTCCGGCGAGTCAAGTAGGTGGTTCCGGCGTGCTCGGCAGGTGGTTCAGGCGGGTCTGGCAGGTGGTTTCGGTCTGTTCGGGGTGTGGTTCCGGCATCTCAGGCACATGGTTCTGGCACGTCTGAGAGGTGGTTCCGGCCGGCCCGACAGGTGTTTCCATGGTGTTCGCCGTGTGGTTCTGGCATAGCTGGCAGGTGATGTTGGCGTGACCGGTAGGTGGTTCCAGCCAGCCCGGCAGGTGATTCCGAAGTGTTCACCAAATGGTTGTGGCGTAGCCGGCAGGTGATTTTGGCGTGTCCAGCAGGTGGTTTTGGCGAGTCGAGCAGGTGGTTCTGGCGTGCTCGGCAGGTGCTTCCGGTGTCATTGGCATGTGGTTCCGGCATGTCTGACAGGTGGTTCCGCCATGCCCGGCAGGTGATTCCCGAGTGTTCGCCAAGTGGTTCTGCCGTAGCCGGCAGGTGATTTTGCATGTCCGGCAATGGTTCCGGCGAGTCTAGCTGGTGGTACTGGCGTGTCCGGCAGGTTGTTCCGGTCTGTCCAGCATGTGGTTCTGGGGTGTCCGGCACGAGGTTCTGGCACGTCTGAGAGGATGTGTCGGCATGCACTTCACGTGATTCCGGCTTGTCCACCAAGCGGTTCTGGTGTAGCGGGCAGGTGATTTTGGCGTGTCCGGCAGGTGGGACCGGTGAGTCAAGCAGGTGGTTCTGGCGAGTGTTTCCTGTGTTTCCGGTCTGTCCGGGAGATGGTTCCGGCCTGTCCGGCACGTGCTTCTGGCACTTTGGAGAGGTTGTGCTGGCATGCCCGGCAGGTGATCCTGGAGTGTCCGCCAACTGTTTCTGGCGTAGCCGGCAGCTGATTTTGGCGTGTCCGGCAGGTGGTTCTGGGGAGTGGATCAGGTGGTTCCGGCATACTCGGCAGGTGGTACCGGCGTGTCCGGAACATGGTTCTGGCAAGTCTGAGAGGTGGTTCCGGCATGCCCGGCAGGTGATTCCCGAGTGTTCGCCAAGTGGTTCTGCCGTAGCCGGCAGGTGATTTTGCATGTTCGGCAATGGATACGGCGAGTCCAGCCGGTGGTTCCGGCGTGTCCGGCAGGTGGTTCCGGTCTGTCCAGCTGGTGGTTCTGGGGTGTCCGGCACGAGGTTCTGGCACGTCTGAGAGGTTGTGTCGGCATGCACGTCACGTGATTCCGGCTTGTCCACCAAGTGGTTCTGGTGTAGCGGGCAGGTGATTTTGGCGTGTCCGGCAGGTGGGACCGGTGAGTCAAGCAGGTGGTTCCGGCGAGTGTTTCCTGTGTTTCCGGTCTGTCCGGGAGATGGTTCCGGCCTGTCCGGCACGTGCTTCTGGCACTTCGGAGAGGTTGTGCTGGCATGCCCGGCAGGTGATCCCGGAGAGTCCTCCAAGTGGTTCTGGTGTACCCCGCAGGTGTTTCTGATGTGTCCGGCTGTTGGCTCTGGTGAGTAGAGCAGGTGGTTCCGGCATGTTCAGCATGTGCTTCTGGCAGGTCCAGCAGGTGTTTGCCGTCTGTCCATGACGTGGTTCCGACATGCCCGACAGGTGATTCCGGAGTGTCCGCCACGTGGTTCTGGCGTACCTGGCAGGTGATTTTGGCGTGTCTGGCAGGTGTTCCTTCAAGTCGAGCATGTGGCTCAGGCATGCTCAGCAGGTGCTCCCGGCGTGTCCGGCACGTGGTTCTGGTGTGTCTGAGAGCTGGTTCTGGCATGTCCGGCAGATGATTCCAGAGTGTCCACCAAGTGGCTCTGGCATACCCGGCAGGTGATTTTGGCGTGTCAGGTAGGTGGTTCCGGCGAGTTGAGTCGGTGGTTCGGGCGTGCTCGGCAGGTGGTTCAGGCGGGTCTGGCAGGTGGTTTCGGTCTGTTCGGGGTGTGGTTCCGGCATCTCAGGCACATGGTTCTGGCACGTCTGAGAGGTGGTTCTGGCCGGCCCGACAGGTGTTCCCATGGTGTTCGCCAAGTGGTTCTGGCATAGCTGGCAGGTGATGTTGGCGTGACCGGCAGGTGGTTCCAGCCAGCCCGGCAGGTGATTCCGAAGTGTTCACCAAATGGTTGTGGCGTAGCCGACAGGTGATTTTGGCGTGTCCAGCAGGTGGTTTTGGCGAGTCGAGCAGGTGGTTCTGGCGTGCTCGGCAGGTGCTTCCGGTGTCATTGGCATGTGGTTCCGGCATGTCTGCGAGGTGGTTCCGCCATGCCCGGCAGGTGATTCCCGAGTGTTCGCCAAGTGGTTCTGCCGTTGCCGGCAGGTGATTTTACATGTCCGGCAATGGTTCCGGCGAGTCGAGCCGCTGGTTCCGGAGTGTCCGGCAGGTGGTTCCCGTCTGTCCAGCAGGTGGTTCTGGGTTGTCCGGCACGAGGTTCTGGCACGTCTGAGAGGTTGTGTCGGCATGCATTTCACGTCATTCCGGCTTGTCCACCAAGTGGTTCTGGTGCAGCGGGCAGGTGATTTTGGCGTGTCCGGCAGGTGGGACCGGTGAGTCAAGCAGGTGGTTCCGGCGAGTGTTTCCTGTGTTTCCGGTCTGTCCGGGAGATGGTTCCGGCCTGTCCGGCACGTGCTTCTGGCACTTCGGAGAGGTTGTGCTGGCATGCCCGGCAGGTGATTCTGGAGTGTCCGCCAAGTGGCTCTGGGGTAGCTGGCAGGTGATTCTGGAGTGTCCGGCAGGTGTTTGTGGGGAGTGGACAAGGAACTTCTGGCATTCTTGGCAGGTGCTACCGCAGTCTCCTGCATGTGGCTGTGGCACCTCTGAGAGGTGGTTCCAGCATGCCCGGCAGGTGATTCCGGAGTGTCCGACAAGTGGTTCTGCCGTAGCCGGCTGGTGATTCTGTCGTGTCCGGCAGTTGGTTCTGGCGAGTCAAGCAGGTGGTCCCGGCGTGTCTGGCAGGTGGTTCCGGTCTGTCCTGGAGGTGGTTCCGGAGTGTCTGCCGAGTGGTTCTGGCGTAGCTGGCAGGTGATTTGGGCGTGTCCAGCAGGTGGTTCTGGGGAGTGGAGCAGGTGGTTCCGGCATACTCGGCAGGTGGTACCGGCGTGTCCGGAACATGGTTCTGGCAAGTCTGAGAGGTGGTTCCGGCATGCCCGGCAGGTGATTCCGGAGTGTTCGCCAAGTGGTTCTGGTGTAGCCGGCAGGTGATTTTGGCGTGTCCAGCATGTGGTTCTGGGGAGTGGATCAGGTGGTTCCGGTATACTCGGCAGATGGTTGCGGCGTGTCCGGCTCATGGTTCTGGCACGTCTGAGAGGTGGTTCCGGCATGACCGGCAGGTGATTCCGGAGAGTTTGCCAAGTGGTTCTGGTGTAGCCGGCAGCTGATTTTGGCGTGTCCAGCAGGTGGTTCTGGGGAGTGGATCAGGTGGTTCCGGTATACTCGGCAGGTGGTTGAGGCGTGTCCGTCTCATGGTTCTGGCACGTCTGAGAGGTGGTTCCGGCATGCCTCTCAGGTGATCCCGGAGAGTCCTCCAACTGGTTCTGTCGTACCCCGCAGGTGTTTCTGATGTGTCCGCCTGGTGGCTCTGGTGAGTCGAGCAGGTGGTTCTGGCGTGCTCAGCAGGTGGTTCCGGCATGTCCGGCAGGTGTTTGCCGTCTCTCCATGACGTGGTTCCGGCATGCCCGCATGTTGATCTGGAGTGTCCATAAAGTGGTTTTGGCATAGCCGGCATATGATTTTGGCCTGTGAGGCAGGTGGTTCCGGCATGTCTAGCAGGTGGTTCCGGCGAGCTCTGCAGGTGCTTCTGGTCTCTTCGGCACGTGGTTGTGGCACGTCTGAGAGATGGTTCCGGCAAGCCCGGGAGGTGATTCCGGAGTGTCCGGCATGTGGTTCTGGCACCTCTGAGAGGTGGTTCCGGCATGCCCGGCAGGTGATTCCTGAGTCTCCGGCCTGTGGTTCTGGCACCTCTGAGAGGTGGTTCCGGCATGCCCGGCAGGTGGTTCCGGAGTGTCTGCCGAGTGGTTCTGGCGTAGCCGGCAGGTGATTCTGGCGTGTCCAGCAGGTGGTTCTGGAGAGTGGATCAGGTGGTTCCGGAATACTCGGCAGGTGGTACCGGCGTGTCCGGAACATGGTTCTGGCAAGTCTGAGAGGTGGTTCCGGCATGCCCAGCAGGTGATTCCCGAGTGTTCGCCAAGTGGTTCTGCCGTAGCCGGCAGGTGATTTTGCATGTCCGGCAATGGTTCCGGCGAGTCGAGCCGGTTGTTCCGGCGTGTCCGGCAGGTGGTTCCGGTCTGTCCAGCTGGTGGTTCTGGGGTGTCCGGCACGAGGTTCTGGCACGTCTGAGAGGTTGTGTTGGCATGCACGTCACGTGATTCCGGCTTGTCCACCAAGTGGTTCTGGTGTAGCGGGCAGGTGATTTTGGCGTGTCCGGCAGGTGGGACCGGTGAGTCAAGCAGGTGGTTACGGCGAGTGTTTCCTGTGTTTCTTGTCTGTCCGGGAGATGGTTCCGGCCTGTCCGGCACGTGCTTCTGGCACTTCGGAGAGGTTGTGCTGGCATGCCCGGCAGGTGATTCTGGAGTGCCCTCAAGTGGTTCTGGCGTAGCCGTCAGGTCATTTTGGAGTGTCCGGCAGGTGGTTCCGGGGAGTGGATCAGGAACTTCCGGCATTCTCGGCAGGTGCTACCACCGTCTCCTGCATGTGGCTGTGGCACCTCTGAGAGGTGGTTCCAGCATGCCTGGCAGGTGATTCCCGAGTGTTCGCCAAGTGGTTCTGCCGTAGCCGCCAGGTGATTTTGCATGTCCGGCAATGGTTCCGGTGTGTCGAGCCACTGGTTCCGGCGTGTCCAGCAGGTGGTTCCCGTCTGTCCAGCAGGTGGTTCTGGGGTGTCCGGCACGAGGTTCTGGCACGTCTGAGAGGTTGTGTCGGCATGCACTTCACGTGATTCTGGCTTTTCCACCAAGTGGTTCTGGTGCAGCGGGCAGGTGATTTTGGCGTGTTCGGCAGGTGGGACCGGTGAGTCAAGCAGGTGGTTCCTGTGTTTCCGGGCTGTCCGGGAGATGGTTCCGGCCTGTCCGGCACGTGCTTCTGGCACTTCGGAGAGGTTGTGCTGGCATGCCCGGCAGGTGATTTTGGCGTGTCCGGCCGGTGGTTCTGGGGAGTGGATCAGGAACTTCCGGCATTCTCGGCAGGTGCTACCGCAGTCTCCTGCATGTGGCTGTGGCACCTCTGAGAGGTGGTTCCAGCATGCCCGGCAGGTGATTCCGGAGTGTCTGACAAGTGGTTGTGGCATAGCCGGCTGGTGATTCTGGCGTGTCCGGCAGGTAGTTCTGCCGAGTCAAGCAGGTGGTCCCAGCGTGTCCAGCAGGTGGTTCCGGTCTGTCCTGGAGGTGGTTCCGGAGTGTCTGCCGAGTGGTTCTGGCGTAGCCGGCAGGTGATTTTGGCGTGTCCAGCAGGTGGTTCCGGCGAGCTCGGCAGGTGGTACCGGCGTGTCCGGAAGGTGGTTCTGGCACGTCTGAGAGATGGTTCAGGCATGCCCGGCAGGTGATTCTGGAGTCTCCGGCATGTGGTTCTGGCACCTCTGAGAGCTGGTTCTGGCATGCCCGGCAGGTGGTTCCGGAGTGTCTGCCGAGTGTTTCTGGCGTAGCCGGCAGGTGATTCTGGCGTGTCCAGCAGGTGATTCTGGGGAGTGGATCAGGTGGTTCCGGCATACTCGGCAGGTGGTACCGGCGTGTCCGGAACATGGTTCTGGCAAGTCTGAGAGGTGGTTCCGGCATGCCCGGCATGTGATTCCGGAGTGTTCGCCAAGTGGTTCTGGCGTAGCCGGCAGGTGATTTTGGCGTGTCCAGCAGGTGGTTCTGGGGAGTGGATCAGGTGGTTCCGGTATACTCGGCAGGTGGTTGAGGCCTGTCCGGCACATGGTTCTGGCACGTCTGAGATGTGGTGCCGGAATGCCTGGCAGGTGATCCCGGAGAGTCCTCCAAGTGGTTCTGGCGTTCCCCACAGGTGATTCTGATGTGTCCGGCTGGTGGCTCTGGTGAGTCGAGCAGGTGGTTCCGGCGTGCTCGGCAGGTGATTCCGGCATGCCCGACAGGTGATTCCGGAGTGTCTGCCACGTGGTTCTGGCGTACCCGGCAGGTGATTTTGGCGTGTCTGGCAGGTGTTTCTTGCAAGTCGAGCATGTGGCTCAGGCATGCTCAGCAGGTGCTTCCGGCGTGTCCGGCACGTGGTTCTGGTGTGTCTGAGAGCTGGTTCTGGCATGTCCGGCAGATGATTCCAGAGTGTCCACCAAGTGGCTCTGGCATACCTGGCAGGTGATTTTGGCATGTCAGGTAGGTGGTTCCGGCGAGTCGAGTAGGTGGTTCGGGCGTGCTCGGCAGGTGGTTCAGGCGGGTCTGGCAGGTGGTTTCGGTCTGTTGGGGGTGTGGTTCCGGCATCTCAGGCACATGGTTCTGGCACGTCTGAGAGGTTGTTCCGGCCGGCCCGACAGGTGTTTCCATGGTGTTCGCCAAGTGGTTCTGGCATAGCTGGCAGGTGATGTTGGCGTGACCGGCAGGTGGTTCCAGCCAGCCTGGCAGGTGATTCCGAAGTGTTCACCAAATGGTTGTGGCGTAGCTGGCAGGTGATTTTGCATGTCCGGCAATGGTTCCGGCGAGTCGAGCCGGTGGTTCCGGCGTGTCCGGCACGTGGTTCCGGTCTGTCCAGCATGTGGTTCTGGGGTGTCCGGCACAAGGTTCTGGCACGTCTGAGAGGTTGTGTCGGCATGCACTTCACGTGATTCCGGCTTGTCCACCAAGCGGTTCTGGTGTAGCGGGCAGGTGATTTTGGCGTGTCCGGCAGGTGGGACCGGTGAGTCAAACAGGTGGTTCTGGCGAGTGTTTCCTGTGTTTCGGGTCTGTCCGGGAGATGGTTCCGGCCTGTCCGGCACGTGCTTCTGGCACTTCGGAGAGGTTGTGCTGGCATGCCTGGAAGGTGATTCTGGAGTGTCCGCCAAGTGGTTCTGGCGTAGCTGGCAGGTGATTCTGGAGTGTCCGGCAGGTGGTTCTGGGGAGTGGATCAGGAACTTCCGGCATTCTCGGCAGGTGCTACAGCCGTCTCCTGCATGTGGCTGTGGCACCTCTGAGAGGTGGTTCCAGCATGCCCGGCTGGTGATTCCGGAGTGTCCGACAAGTGGTTGTGGCGTAGCCGGCTGGTGATTCTGGAGTGTCCGGCAGGTGGTTCTGCCGAGTCAAACAGGTGGTCCCGGCGTGTCCAGCAGGTGGTTCCGGTCTGTCCTGGAGGTGGTTCCGGAGTGTCTGCCGAGTGGTTGTGGCGTAGCTGGCAGGTGATTTTGGCGTGTGCAGCAGGTGGTTCTGGGGAGTGGAGCATGTGGTTCCAGCATACTCGGCAGGTGGTTGCGGCATGTCCGGCAGGTGTTTGCCGTCTGTCCATGACGTGGTTCCAGCATGCCCGCAAGGTGATTCCGGAGTGTCTGCCGAGTGGTTCTGGCGTAGCCGGCAGGTGTTTTTGGCGTGTCCAGCAGGTGGTTCCGGCGAGCTCGGCAGGTGGTACCCGCGTGTCCGGAACATGGTTCTGGCACATCTGAGAGATGGTTCCGGCATGCCCGGCAGGTGATTCTGGAGTCTCCGGCATGTGGTTCTGGCACCTCTGAGAGCTGGTTCCGGCATGCCCGGCAGGTGATTCCGGAGTGTTCGCCAAGTGGTTCTGGCGTAGCTGGCAGGTGATTTTGGAGTGTCCAGCAGGTGGTTCTGGGGAGTGGATCAGGTAGTTCCGGTATACTCGGCAGGTGGTTGCGGCCTGTGTGGCACATGGTTCTGGCACGTCTGAGAGGTGGTGCCGGAATGCCTGGCAGGTGATCCCGGAGAGTCCTCCAAGTGGTTCTGGTGTACCCCGCAGGTGTTTCTGATGTGTCCGGCTGGTGGCTCTGGTGAGTCGAGCAGGTGTTTCCGGCGTGCTCGGCAGGTGGTTCCGGCAGGTACGGCAGGTGTTTGCCGTCTGTCCATGACGTGGTTCCGGCATGCCCGCAAGGTGATTCTGGAGTGTCAACCAAGTGGTTTTGGCGTAGCCGGCATATGATTTTGGCCTGTGAGGCAGGTGGTTCCGGCATGTCTAGCAGGTGGTTCCGGCGAGCTCGGCAGGTGCTTCTGGTCTCTTCGGCATGTGGTTGTGGCACGTCTGAGAGATGGTTCTGGCAAGCCCGGGAGGTGATTCCGGAGTGTCCGGCATGTGTTTCTGGCACCTCTGAGAGGTGGTTCCGGCATGCCCGGCAGGTGATTCCTGAGTCTCCGGCATGTGGTTCTGGCACCTCTGAGAGGTGGTTCCGGCATGCCTGGCAGGTGGTTCCGGAGTGTCTGCCGAGTGGTTCTTGTGTAGCCGGCGGGTGATTCTGGCGTGTCCGGCAGGTGGTTCTGGAGAGTCAAGCAGATGGTCCCGGCGTGTCCGGCAGGTGGTTCTGGGGAGTGGATCAGGAACTTCCGGCATTCTCGGCAGGTGCTACCGCCGTCTCCTGCATGTGGCTGTGGCACCTCTGAGAGGTGCTTCCAGCATGCCCGGCAGGTGATTCCGGAGTGTCCGACAAGTGGTTGTGGCGTAGCCGGCTGGTCATTCTGGCGTGTCCGGCAGGTGGTTCTGGCGAGCCAAGCAGGTGGTCCCGGCGTGTCCGGCAGGTGGTTCCGGTCTGTCCTGGAGGTGGTTCCGGAGTGTCTGCCGAGTGGTTCTGGCGTAGCCGGCAGGTGATTTTGGCGTGTCCAGCAGGTGGTTCTGGGGAGTGGAGCAGGTGGTTCCGGTATACTCGGCAGGTGGTTGCGGCGTGTCCGGCACATGGTTCTGGCACGTCTGAGAGGTGGTTCCGGAATGCCCGGCAGGTGATCCCGGAGAGTCCTCCAAGTGGTTCTGGCGTACTCCACAGGTGTTTATGATGTGTCCAGCAGGTTGCTCTGGTGAGTCGAGCAGGTGGTTCCGGCGTGCTCGGCAGGTGGTTCCGGCAGGTCCAGCTGGTGTTTGCCATCTGTCCATGAAGTGGTTCTGGCATGCCCGCAAGGTCATTCTGGAGTGTCCACCAAGTGGTTTTGGCGTAGCCGGCATATGATTTTGGCCTGTGAGGCGGTGGTTCTGGCATGTCCAGCAGGTGCTTCCGGCGAGCTCGGCAGGTGCTTCTGGTCTCTTCGGCACGTGGTTGTGGCACGTCTGAGAGATGGTTCCGGCACGCCCGGCATGTGATTCCGGAGTGTCCGGCATGTGGTTCTGGCACCTCTGAGAGGTGGTTCCGGCATGCCCGGCAGGTGATTCCTGAGTCTCCGGCATGTGGTTCTGGCACCTCTGAGAGGTGGTTCCGGCATGCCTGGCAGGTGGTTCCGGAGTGTCTGCCGAGTGGTTCTTGTGTAGCCGGCGGGTGATTCTGGCGTGTCCGGCAGGTGGTTCTGGAGAGTCAAGCAGGTGGTCCCGGCGTGTCCGGCAGGTGGTTCTGGGGAGTGGATCAGGAACTTCCGGCATTCTCGGCAGGTGCTACCGCCGTCTCCTGCATGTGGCTGTGGCACCTCTGAGAGGTGCTTCCAGCATGCCCGGCAGGTGATTCCGGAGTGTCCGACAAGTGGTTGTGGAGTAGCCGGCTGGTCATTCTGGCGTGTCCGGCAGGTGGTTCTGGCGAGCCAAGCAGGTGGTCCCGGCGTGTCTGGCAGGTGGTTCCGGTCTGTCCTGGAGGTGGTTCCGGAGTGTCTGCCGAGTGGTTCTGGCGTAGCCGGCAGGTGATTTTGGCGTGTCCAGCAGGTGGTTCTGGGGAGTGGAGCAGGTGGTTCCGGTATACTCGGCAGGTGGTTGCAGCGTGTCCGGCACATGGTTCTGGCACGTCTGAGAGGTGGTTCCGGAATGCCCGGCAGGTGATCCCGGAGAGTCCTCCAAGTGGTTCTGGCGTACTCCACAGGTGTTTATGATGTGTCCAGCAGGTTGCTCTGGTGAGTCGAGCAGGTGGTTCCGGCGTGCTCGGCAGGTGGTTCCGGCAGGTCCAGCTGGTGTTTGCCATCTGTCCATGAAGTGGTTCTGGCATGCCCGCAAGGTCATTCTGGAGTGTCCACCAAGTGGTTTTGGCGTAGCCGGCATATGATTTTGGCCTGTGAGGCGGTGGTTCTGGCATGTCCAGCAGGTGCTTCCGGCGAGCTCGGCAGGTGCTTCTGGTCTCTTCGGCACGTGGTTGTGGCACGTCTGAGAGATGGTTCCGGCACGCCCGGCATGTGATTCCGGAGTGTCCGGCATGTGGTTCTGGCACCTCTGAGAGGTGGTTCCGGCATGCCCGGCAGGTGATTCCGGAGTCTCCGGCATGTGGTTCTGGCACCTCTGAGAGGTGGTTCCGGAATGCCTGACATGTGATTCCGGAGTGTCTGCCGAGTGGTTCTTGCATAGCTGGCAGCTGATTCTGGCGTTTCCAGCAGGTGGTTCTGTGGAGTGGATCAGGTGGTTCTGGCATACTCGGCAGGTCGTACCGGCGTGTCCAGAACATGGTTCTGGCAAGTCTGAGAGGTGGTTCCGGCATGCCCGGCAGGTGATTCCGGAGTGTTTGCCAAGTGGTTCTGGCGTAGCCAGCAGGTGATTTTGCATGTCCGGCGGTGGTTCCGGCGACTCGAGACGGTGGTTCCGGCGTGTCCGGCAGGTGGTTCCGTTCTGTCCGGCATGTGGTTCTGGCGTGTCCGGCACGAGGTTCTGGCACGTCTGAGATGTGGTTCTGGCATGACCGACAGGTGATTCTGGAGTGTCCGAAACGTGGTTCTGGCGTACCCGGCAGGTGATTTTGGCGTGTCTGGCAGGTGTGTTTTGCAAGTCTAGCATGTGGCTCAGGCATGCTCAGCAGGTGCTTCCGGCGTGTCCGGCACGTGGTTCTGGTGTGTCTGAGAGATGGTTCTGGCATGTCCGGCAGATGATTCCGGAGTGTCCACCAAGTGGCTCTGGCATACCCGGCAGGTGATTTTGGCGTGTCAGGTAGGTGGTTCCGGCGAGTCGAGTAGGTGGTTCCGGCGTGCTCGGTAGGTGGTTCAGGCGGGTCTGGCAGGTGGTTTCGGTCTGTTCGGGGTGTGGTTCCGGCATCTCAGGCACATGGTTCTGGCACGTCTGAGAGGTGGTTCCGGCCGGCCCGACAGGTGTTTCCATGATGTTCGCCAAGTGGTTCTGGCATAGCTGGCAGGTGATGTTGGCGTGACCGGCAGGTGGTTCCAGCCAGCCCGGCAGGTGATTCCGAAGTGTTCACCAAATGGTTGTGGCGTAGCCGGCAGGTGCTTTTGGCGTGTCCAGCTGGTGGTTTTGGCGAGTCGAGCTGGTGGTTCTGGCGTGCTCGGCAGGTGCTTCCGGTGTCATTGGCATGTGGTTCCGGCATGTCTGCGAGGTGGTTCCGCCATGCCCGGCAGGTGATTCCCGAGTGTTCGCCAAGTGATTCTGCCGTAGCCGGCAGGTGATTTTGCATGCCCGGCAATGGTTCCGGGGAGTCGAGCCGGTGGTTCCGGCGTGTCCGGCAGGTGGTTCTGGCGTGTCCGGCACGAGGTTCTGGCACGTCTGAGAGGTGGTTCTGGCATGTCCGGCAGATGATTCCGGAGTGTCCACCACGTGGTTCTGGCGTAGCCGGCAGGTGATTTTGGCGTGTCCACCAGGTGGTTCCGGCGAGCTCGGCAGGTGGTACCGGCGTGTCCGGAACATGGTTCTGGCACGTCTGAGAGATGGTTCCGGCATGCGCGGCAGGTGATTCCGGAGTGTCCGGCATGTGGTTCTGGCACCTCTGAGAGGTGGTTCCAGAATGCCCAGAAGGTTGTTCCGGAGCGTCTGCCGAGTGGTTCTGGCGTAGCCAGCAGTTGATTTTGGCGTGTCCAGCAGGTGGTTCTGGGGAGTGGATAAGGTGGTTCCGGCATACTCGGCAGGTGGTACCGGCATGTCCGGAACATGGTTCTGGCAAGTCTGAGAGGTGGTTCCGGCATGCCTGGCAGGTGATTCCGGAGTGTTCGCCAAGTGGTTCTGGCGTAGCCGGCAGGTGATTTTGCATGTCCGGCGGTGGTTCCGGCGAGTCGAGCCGGTGGTTCCGGCGTGTCCGGCAGGTGGTTCCGGTCTGTCCGGCAGGTGGTTCTGGTGTGTCCGGCACGAGGTTCTGGCCTTTCTGAGAGGTGGTTCCGGCATGCCCGACAGGTGATTCCGGAGTGTCCTCCACGTGTTTCTGGCGTACCCGGCAGGTGATTTTGGCGTGTCTGGCAGGTGTTTCTTGCAAGTCGAGCATGTGGCTCAGGCATGCTCAGCAGGTGCTTCCAGCGTGTCCGGCACGTGGTTCTGGTGTGTCTGAGAGCTGGTTCTGGCATGTCCGGCAGATGATTCCGGAGTGTCCACCAAGTGGCT
>NW_027227984.1:0-14248 GCF_037783145.1 Equus przewalskii
AAAGGAAGTTTATTCTCCACTTCCTAAAGAGCTGGAGACAGGACAAGATGTGATTTGTCTCCCATTGAGGGGTGGATCCAGAACCAGTGCCTTGTGCCTTCCACCCCGAGAGCAATGGAGGGCATGGCTGAGAGCAAAGGGGCCTGTCTGACATTGCTGATTTCTGACGCTCTCTAAGCAGTGTAAAATGGTGGCTGGAAAAAGGCATGCAGTTTATCGCCTCCTAAGCATGTGGATGCTCAATCTTTTGGGAATCAGCACAGTCGCTTCAGGGGAAGATGTAGGCATTTCGTCTGAGCCGGGTAGGCAAGGTGGAAATGCGGCAGAAGCAGATGTTGCAGATTGGTGAGTTAAGGGCTGAAAAGACACGGTGTTCATCTGCCTTTGTATGAGACATTCCCAAGACGCTGTACGAGCACTGTGGAATGCGAGTGCTTTCCCAGCTTCCTAAAGAGCTGGAAGCAGGACAGTTGCTGGCTTGTCTCCAATTGAAGGATGGAGGCAGTGCTTTGTGACTTCCACCTCTAGAGCAATGGAGGGCACGGCTGACAGCAAAGGGCCCTTTCTGACATAGTTGCATTCTGACACTCTCTGACCCTGTGCACAATGGCGATTTGTAAAAAGCCTATTGTCTGCTTCTGCTAAGCATGCGGAAGCACAGTCATCTGGGCCTCATCCCCGTTGCTGAAGGGGAAGATGTAGACATTTCGTCTGAGCCGGGTTGGCAAGCTGGAAATGTGGCAGGAGCAGAAGTTCCAAATCTGCGAGTTAAGCGCTGAAAAGAAATGGCGTGTCAGCTGCCTTTGTATGAGATGTAGCCTGGACACAGGAAGAGCTCTGTTGAAAGCGAGTTCTTGCTCAGCTTCCTAAAGAGATGGAAGGAAGATGGTCTGTGGCTTGTCACCCCTTGAGGGGGTGAGCCAGTGCCTTTTGCATTCCACGTCTAGAGAAATGAAGGGCACGGCTGAGAGCAAAGGGGTCTTTCTGACATAGCTGCTTTCCGACACTCTCTCCAGCAGTGCACAATGGTGGTTGTAAAAGGGCGTGCAGTCTATCGCCTCCTAAGCACGTGGACGCTCAATCATTTGGGACTCAGCCCAGTTGCTTCAGGGGAAGATGTAGGCATTTCCTCTGAGCCGGGTTGGCAAGGTGGAATTGCGGCAGAAGCAGGAGTCCTAAAGCTGCGAGTTAAGGGCTGGGAAGAAATGCCATTTGAGCTGCCTTTGTATGAGAAGTTCCCCGGTCTGCTGCAACAGGACTGTGGAGAGCGAGTTGTTTGTCAGCTTCCTAAACAGCTGGAGGCAAGACAGTTTATGGCTTGTCTCCAATTGAAGGATGGAGGCAGTGCTTTGTGCCTTCCACCTCTACAGCAATGGAGGGCACGGCTGAGAGCAAAGGGCCCTTTCTGACATAGGTGCATTCTGACACTCTCTGACCCAGTGCACAATGGCGGTTTGTAAAAAGCCTATGTCTGCTCCTGCTAAGCATGTGGCAGCACAATCATGTGGGCTTCGCCCCCGTTGCTTAAGGGGAAGATGTAGGCATTTCGTCTGAGCCTGGTTGGCAAGGTGGAAACGTGCAGGATGCAGATGTCCCAGACTGGCGAGTGAAGTGCTGAAAAGAAACGGTGTTCAGCCTCCTTTGTATGAGATGTTCCCAGGACGCTGTAAGAGCACTGTGGAAAGGGAGTTTTTTCTCCACTTCCTAAAGAGCTGGAAGCAGGCCAAGATGTGGTTTGTCTCCCATTGAGGGGTGGATCCAGAACCAGTGCCTTGTGCCTTCCACCTCGAGAGCAATGGAGGGCATGGCTGAGAGCAAAGGGCCCTTTCTGACATAGGTGCATTCTGACACTCTCTGACCCAGTGCACAATGGCGGTTTGTAAAAAGCCTATTGTCTGCTCCTGCTAAGCATGCGGAAGCACAGTCATCTGGGCCTCGTCCCCGTTGCTGAAGGGGAAGAGGTAGACATTTCGTCTGAGCCGGGTTGGCAAGGTGGAACTGTGGCAGAAGCGGAAGTCCCAAAGCGGCCAGATAAGCACTGGGAAGAAACGGCGTTTGAGCTGCCTCTGTATGAGAGTTTCCTCGTATGCTGTAACGGCACTGTGGAAAGCGAGTTCTTTCCCAACTTCCTAAAGAGCTGGAGGCAAGACAGTTTATGGCTTGTCTCCCATTGAAGGATGGAGACAGTGCTTTGTGCCTTCTACCTCTACAGCAATGCAGGGCGCGGCTGAGAGCAAAGGGGTCTTTCTGCCATTGGTGTTTTCTGACACTCTCCCAACCGTTGCACTTCGTGGTTAGTTAAAAGCCTATTGTCTCTGTCCTCCTCAGCATGTGGAACCACAATTCTATGGGCCTCATCCTCATTGATCAAGTGGAAGATGTAGGCATTTCGTCTGACCCGTGTGGGCAAGGTGGAAACGTGCAGGATGCAGATGTCCCAGACTGGCGAGTGAAGTGCTGAAAAGAAACGGCGTTCAGCCTCCTATGTATGAGATGTTCCCAGGACGCTGTAAGAGCACTGTGGAAAGGGAGTTTCTTCTCCACTTCCTAAAGAGCTGGAAGCAGGCCAAGATGTGTTTTGTCTCCCATTGAGGGGTGGATCCAGAACCAGTGCCTTGTGCCTTCCACCTCGAGAGCAATGGAGGGCATGGCTGAGAGCAAAGGGGCCTTTCTGACATAGCTGCTTTCCGACGCTCTCTAAGCAGTGTAAAATGGTGGTTGGAAAAAGGCCTGCAGTTTATCGCCTCCTAAGCAAGTGGATGCTCAATCATTTGGGAATCAGCACAGTCGCTTGAGGGGAAGATGTAGGCATTTCGTCTGAGCCGGGTTAGCAAGGTGGAAATGCGACAGAAGCAGATGTTGCAGATTGGTGAGTTAAGGGCTGAAAAGACACGGTGATCAGCTGCCTTTGTATGAGACGTTCCCAGGACGCTGCAAGAGCACTGTGGAATGCGAGTGCTTTCCCAGCTTCCTAAAGAGCTGGAAGCAGGACAGTTGCTGGCTTGTCTCCAATTGAAGGATGGAGGCAGTGCTTTGTGCCTTCCACCTTTAGAGCAATGGAGGGCACGGCTGAGAGCAAAGGGCCCTTTCTGACATAGGTGCATTCTTACACTCTCTGACCCAGTGCACAATGGCGGTTTGTAAAAAGCCCATTGTCTGCTCCTGCTAAGCATGCGGAAGCACAGTCATCTGGGCCTCATCCCCGTTGCTGAAGCAGAAGATGTAGACATTTCTACTGAGCCGGGTTGGCAAGCTGTAAATGTGGCAGGAGCAGAAGTTCCAAATCTGCGAGTTAAGCGCTGAAAAGAAATGGCATATCAGCTGCCTTTGTATGAGATGTTGCCAGGACACAGAAAGAGCACTGTTGAAAGCGAGTTCTTTCTCAGCTTCCTAAAGAAATGGAAGGAAGATGGTCTGTGGCTTGTCGCCCCTTGAGGGGGGGAGCCAGTGCATTGTGCATTCCACGTCTAGAGCAATGAAGGGCACGGCTGAGAGCAAAGGGGTCTTTCTGACATAGCTGCTTTCCGACACTCTCTCCAGCAGTGCGCAATGGTGGTTGGAAAAAGGCGTGCAGTCTATCGCCTCCTAAGCACGTGGAGGCTCAATCATTGGGGACTCAGCCCAGTTGCTTCAGGGGAAGATGTAGGCATGTCGTCTGAGCCGGGTTGGCAAGGTGGAATTGCGGCAAAAGCTGGAGTCCTAAGCTGCGAGTTAAGGGCTGGGAAGAAATGCCATTTGAGCTGCCTTTGTATGAGAAGTTCCCCAGTCTGCTGTAACAGGACTGTGGAAAGCGAGTTGTTTGTCAGCTTCCTAAAGAGCTGGAGGCAAGACATTTTATGGCTTGTCTCCAATTGAAGGATGGAGGCAGTGCTTTGTGCCTTCCACCTCTAGAGCAATGGAGGGCATGGCTGAGAGTAAAGGGCCGTTTCTGACATAGGTGCATTCTGACACTCTCTGACCCAGTGCACAATGGCGGTTTGTAAAAATTCTATTGTCTGCTCCTGCTAAGCATGTGGAAGCACAATCATGTGGGCTTCGCCCCCGTTCCTTAAGGGGAAGATGGAGGCATTTCGACTGAGCCGGGTTGGCAAGGTGGAACTGTGGCAGAAGCGGAAGTCCTAAAGCGGCCAGTTAAGCACTGGGAAGAATTGGCGTTTGAGCTGCCTCTGTATGAGAGTTTCCTCGTATGCTGTAACAGCACTGTGGAAAGCACGTTCTTTCCCAGCTTCCTAAAGAGCTGGAGGCAAGAGAGTTTATGGCTTGTCTCCCATTGAAGGATGGAGGCAGTGCTTTGTGCCTTCCACCTCTACAGCAATGGAGGGCGCGGCTGAGAGCAAAGGGGTCTTTCTGCCATTGGTGCTTTCTGACACTCTCCCAAACGTTGCACTTCGTGGTTAGTTAAAAGCCTATTGTCTCTCTCCTCCTCAGCATGTGGAACCACAATCCTATGGGCCTCATCCCCATTGCTCAAGGGGAAGATGTAGGCATTTCGTCTGAGCCGGGTTGGCAAGGTGGAAACGTGCAGGATGCAGATGTCCCAGACTGGCGAGTGAAGTGCTGAAAAGAAACGGCGTTCAGCCTCCTTTGTATGACATGTTCCCCGGACGCTGTAAGAGCACTGTGGAAAGGGAGTTTTTTCTCCACTTCCTAAAGAGCTGGAAGCAGGCCAAGATGTGGTTTGTCTCCCATTGAGGGGTGGATCCAGAACCAGTGCCTTGTGCCTTCCACCTCGAGAGCAATGGAGGGCATGGCTGAGAGCAAAGGGGCCTTTCTGACATAGCTGCTCTCCGACGCTCTCTAAGCAGTGTAAAATGGTGGTTGGAAAAAGGCATGCAGTTTATCGCCTCCTAAGCATGTGGATGCTCAATCATTTGGGAATCAGCACAGTCGCTTCAGGGGAAGAGCCAGCAGGTGATTATTGCGTGATCGGCAGGTGGTTCTGGCGAGTCGAGCAGGTGGTTCTGGCGTGCTCGGCTGGTGCTTCCAGGGTCATTGGCACGGGGTTCTGGCATGTCTGAGAGGTGGTTCCTGCATGCCCGGCAAGTGATTCCGGAGTGTTCGCCAAGTGGTTCTGGCATAGTCGGCAGGTGATTTTGGCATGTCCGGCAGGTGGTTCAGGCGAGTTGAGCAGGTGGTTCCAACGTGCTTGGCAGGTGCTTCCGGCGTCTCCGGCACGTGTTTCTGGCACATCTGACAGGTGGTTCCGACATGCCCGAAAGGTGATTCCGGTCTGTCCGGTAGGTGGTTCCAGCCTGCACGGCATGTGGTTCTGGTACGTCTCAGAGGTGGTTGCGCATGCCCAACAGGTGATTCCGGACTGTCCGCCACATGGTTCTGGCACGTCTGAGAGGTGGTTCCGGCATGCCCGGCAGGTCGTCCCAGAGAGTCCTCCAAGTGGTTCTGGCATAACACGCAGGTGATTTTGGCGTGTCTGGCAGGTTGTTCCGTTGTGCTTGGCAGGTGGTTCAGGCTTGGCCGGCAGGTGGTTCCAGACTGTCCAGGACGTGTTTCCAGCTTCTCCGGCAGGTGGTTCTGGTACGTCTGAGAGGTGGTTCCGCCATGGCTGGCAGGTGATTCCGGACCGTCCCCCAGGTGGTTCTGGCATAGCCAGCAGTTGATATTGGCCTGTCCGGCAGGTGGTTCCAGCGAGTCGAACAGGTGGCTCCGGCGTGCTCGGCAGGTGGTTCCGGTCTGTCCGGTAGGTGATTCCGGCGTGTCCGGCACGTGCTTCCGGCACGTCTGAGAGGTGGCTCCGGCATGCGCGACAGGTGATTTCGGAGTGTCCGCCAGGTGGTTCTGGCGTACCCGGCAGGTGATTTTGGCGTGTCCGGCAGGTGTTTCTGGCGAGTCGAGCAGGTGGCTCCGGCATGCTCGGCAGGTGCTTCCGGCGTCTCCGGCACGTGGTTCTGGTGTGTCTGAGAGCTGGTTCCGGCATGTCCAGCACGTGATTCCGGAGTGTCCGCCAAGTGGTTCTGGCATACCCGGCTGGTGATTTGGGCATGTCAGGTAGGTGGTTCCGGCGAGTCGAGCAGGTGGCTCCGGCGTGCTCGGTAGGTTGTTCAGACGGGTCTGGCAGGTGTTTTCCGTCTGTTCGGGGTGTGGTTCCAGCATCTCATGCACATGGTTCTGGCACGTCTGAGATGTGGTTCCGGCCGGCCCGACAGGTGTTTCCACAGTGTCCGCCAAGTGGTACTGGCGTAGTTGGCAGGTGATTTTGGCATGACCGGCAGGTGGTTCCAGCAAGCCCGGCAGGTGATTCCGAAGTGTTCCCCAACTGGTTGTGGCGTAGCCGGCAGGTGATTTTTGCGTGTCCGGCAGGTGGTTCTGGCGAGTCGAGCAGGTGGTTCTGGCGTGCTCGGCAGGTGCTTCCGGGGTCATTGGCACGTGGTTCTGGCATATCTGAGAGGTGGTTCCGGCATGCCCGGCAGGTGATTCCGGAGTGTTCGCCAAGTGTTTCCGGCGTAGCCGGCAGGTGAGTTTGCATGTCCAGCGGTCGTTCCGGCGGGTCGAGCCGGTGGTTCCGGCATGTCCGGCAGGTGGTTCCGGTCTGTCCGGCAGGTGGTTCTGTGGTGTCCGGCACGAGGTTCAGTCTGAGAGGCTGTGCCGGCATGCCCCTCACGTGATTCCGGCTTGTCCCCGAAGTGGTGCTGGTGTAGCGGGCAGGTGATTTTGGCGTGTCCGGCAGGTGGTTCAGGCGAGTTGAGCAGGTGGTTGCGACGTGCTCGGCAGGTGCTTCCGGCGTCTCCGGCACGTGTTTCTGGCACATCTGACTGGTGGTTCCGGCATGCCCAAAAGTTGATTCCGGTCTGTCCGGTAGGTGGTTCCGGCGTGCACGGCACGTGGTTCTGGTACGTGTCAGAGGTGGTTGCGTATGCCCAACAGGTGATTCCGGACTGTCCGCCACGTGCTTCTGGCACGTCTGAGAGGTGGTTCCAACATGCCCGGCAGGTCATTTCGGAGAGTCGTCCAAGTGGTTCTGGCGTAGCCCGCAGGTGATTTTGGTGTGTCTGGCAGGTGGTTCCGCCGTGCTCGGCAGGTGGTTCAGGCATGGCCGTCACGTGGTTCCAGTCTGTCCAGGACGTGTTTCCAGCTTCTCCGGCAGGTGGTTCAGGTACGTCTGAGAGGTGGTTCTGCCATGGCTGGCAGGTGATCCCGGACTGTCCCCCAGGTGGTTCTGGCATAGCCAGCAGTTGATATTGGCCTGTCCGGCAGGTGGTTCCAGCGAGTCGAACAGGTGGCTCCGGTGTTCTTGGCAGGTGGTTCCGGTCTGTCCGGTAGGTGTTTCCGGCGTGTCTGGCACGTGCTTCCGGCATGCGCGGCAGGTGATTCCGTAGTGTCCGCCAGGTGGTTCTGGCATACCCGGCAGGTGATTTTGGCGTGTCCGGCAGGTGTTTCTGGCGAGTCGAGCAGGTGGCTCCGGCATGCTCGGCAGGTGCTTCCGGCGTCTCCGGCACTTGGTTCTGCTGTGTCTGGGATCTGGTTCTGGCATGTCTGGCAGATGATTCCGGAGTGTCCTCCAAGTGGTTCTGGCATACCCAGCAGATGATTTTGGCGTGTCAGGGAGGTGGTACCGGTGAGTCGAGCAGGTGGTTCCGGCGTGCTCGGCAGGTGGTTCAGGCGGTTCTGGCCGGTGGTATCCGTCTGTTCGGGGTGTGGTTCCAGCATCTCATGAACACGTTTCTGGCACGTCTGAGATGTGGTTCCAGCCGGCCCGACAGGTGTTTCCGCAGTGTCCGCCAAGCGGTTCTGGCGTAGTTGGCAGGTGATTTTGGCATGACTGGCAGGTGGTTCCAGCAAGCCTGGCAGGTGATTCCAAAGTGTTCACCAACTGGTTGTGGCGTAGCCGGCAGGTGATTTTTGCGTGATCGGCAGGTGGTTCTGGCGAGTCGAGCAGGTGGTTCCGGCGTGCTCGGCTGGTGCTTCCGGGGTCATTGGCACGGGGTTCTGGCATGTCTGAGAGGTGGTTCCTGCATGGCCGGCAAGTGATTCCGGAGTGTTCGCCAAGTGGTTCTGGCATAGTCGGCAGGTGATTTTGGCATGTCCGGCAGGTGGTTCAGGCGAGTTGAGCAGGTGGTTCCAACGTGCTTGGCAGGTGCTTCCGGCGTCTCCGGCACGTGTTTCTGGCACATCTGACAGGTGGTTCCGGCATGCCCGAAAGGTGATTCCGGTCTGTCCGGTAGGTGGTTCCAGCCTGCACGGCATGTGGTTCTGGTACGTCTCAGAGGTGGTTGCGCATGCCGAACAGGTGATTCCGGACTGTCCGCCACATGGTTCTGGCACGTCTGAGAGGTGGTTCCGGCATGCCCGGCAGGTCATCCCAGAGAGTCCTCCAAGTGGTTCTGGCATAACACGCAGGTGATTTTGGCGTGTCTGGCAGGTTGTTCCGTTGTGCTTGGCAGGTGGTTCAGGCTTGGCCGGCAGGTGGTTCCAGACTGTCCAGGACGTGTTTCCAGCTTCTCCGGCAGGTGGTTCTGGTACGTCTGAGAGGTGGTTCCGCCATGGCTGGCAGGTGATTCCGGACCGTCCCCCAGGTGGTTCTGGCATAGCCAGCAGTTGATATTGGCCTGTCCGGCAGGTGGTTCCGGTCTGTCCGGCAGGTGGTTCTGTGGTGTCCGGCACGAGGTTCAGTCTGAGAGGCTGTGCCGGCATGCCCCTCACGTGATTCCGGCTTGTCCCCGAAGTGGTGCTGGTGTAGCGGGCAGGTGATTTTGGCGTGTCCGGCAGGTGGTTCAGGCGAGTTGAGCAGGTGGTTGCGACGTGCTCGGCAGGTGCTTCCGGCGTCTCCGGCACGTGTTTCTGGCACATCTGACTGGTGGTTCCGGCATGCCCAAAAGTTGATTCCGGTCTGTCCGGTAGGTGGTTCCGGCATGCACGGCACGTGGTTCTGGTACGTGTCAGAGGTGGTTGCGTATGCCCAACAGGTGATTCCGGACTGTCCGCCACGTGCTTCTGGCACGTCTGAGAGGTGGTTCCAACATGCCCGGCAGGTCATTTCGGAGAGTCGTCCAAGTGGTTCTGGCGTAGCCCGCAGGTGATTTTGGTGTGTCTGGCAGGTGGTTCCGCCGTGCTCGGCAGGTGGTTCAGGCATGGCCGTCACGTGGTTCCAGTCTGTCCAGGACGTGTTTCCAGCTTCTCCGGCAGGTGGTTCAGGTACGTCTGAGAGGTGGTTCTGCCATGGCTGGCAGGTGATCCCGGACTGTCCCCCAGGTGGTTCTGGCATAGCCAGCAGTTGATATTGGCCTGTCCGGCAGGTGGTTCCAGCGAGTCGAACAGGTGGCTCCGGTGTTCTTGGCAGGTGGATCCGGTCTGTCCGGTAGGTGTTTCCGGCGTGTCTGGCACGTGCTTCCGGCATGCGCGGCAGGTGATTCCGTAGTGTCCGCCAGGTGGTTCTGGCATACCCGGCAGGTGATTTTGGCGTGTCCGGCAGGTGTTTCTGGCGAGTCGAGCAGGTGGCTCCGGCATGCTCGGCAGGTGCTTCCGGCGTCTCCGGCACTTGGTTCTGGTGTGTCTGGGAGCTGGTTCCGGCATGTCCGGCAGATGATTCCGGAGTGTCCGCCAAGTGGTTCTGGCATACCCAGCAGGTGATTTTGGCGTGTCAGGGAGGTGGTACCGGTGAGTCGAGCAGGTGGTTCCGGCGTGCTCGGCAGGTGGTTCAGGCGGTTCTGGCAGGTGGTATCCGTCTGTTCGGGGTGTGGTTCCCGCATCTCATGAACACGTTTCTGGCACGTCTGAGATGTGGTTCCAGCCGGCCCGACAGGTGTTTCCGCAGTGTCCGCCAAGCGGTTCTGGCGTAGTTGGCAGGTGATTTTGGCATGACTGGCAGGTGGTTCCAGCAAGCCTGGCAGGTGATTCCAAAGTGTTCACCAACTGGTTGTGGCGTAGCCGGCAGGTGATTTTTGCGTGATCGGAGGGGGTTCTGGCGAGTCGAGCAGGTGGTTCCGGCGTGCTCGGCTGGTGCTTCCGGGGTCATTGGCACGGGGTTCTGGCATGTCTGAGAGGTGGTTCCTGCATGCCCGGCAAGTGATTCCGGAGTGTTCGCCAAGTGGTTCTGGCATAGTCGGCAGGTGATTTTGGCATGTCCGGCAGGTGGTTCAGGCGAGTTGAGCAGGTGGTTCCAACGTGCTTGGCAGGTGCTTCCGGCGTCTCCGGCACATCTGAAAGGTGGTTCCGGCATGCCCGAAAGGTGATTCCGGTCTGTCCGGTAGGTGGTTCCAGCCTGCACGGCATGTGGTTCTGGTACGTCTCAGAGGTGGTTGCGCATGCCCAACAGGTGATTCCGGACTGTCCGCCACATGGTTCTGGCACGTCTGAGAGGTGGTTCCGGCATGCCCGGCAGGTCATCCCAGAGAGTCCTCCAAGTGGTTCTGGCATAACACGCAGGTGATTTTGGCGTGTCTGGCAGGTTGTTCCGTTGTGCTTGGCAGGTGGTTCAGGCTTGGCCGGCAGGTGGTTCCAGACTGTCCAGGACGTGTTTCCAGCTTCTCCGGCAGGTTGTTCTGGTACGTCTGAGAGGTGGTTCCGCCATGGCTGGCAGGTGATTCCGGACCGTCCCCCAGGTGGTTCTGGCATAGCCAGCAGTTGATATTGGCCTGTCCGGCAGGTGGTTCCAGCGAGTCGAACAGGTGGCTCCGGCGTGCTCGGCAGGTGGTTCCGGTCTGTCCGGTAGGTGATTCCGGCGTGTCCGGCACGTGCTTCCGGCACGTCTGAGAGGTGGTTCCGGCATGCGCGACAGGTGATTTCGGAGTGTCCGCCAGGTGGTTCTGGCGTACCCGGCAGGTGATTTTGGCGTGTCCGGCAGGTGTTTCTGGCGAGTCGAGCAGGTGGCTCCGGCATGCTCGGCAGGTGCTTCCGGCGTCTCCGGCACGTGGTTCTGGTGTGTCTGAGAGCTGGTTCCGGCATGTCCAGCACGTGATTCCGGAGTGTCCGCCAAGTGGTTCTGGCATACCCGGCTGGTGATTTGGGCATGTCAGGTAGGTGGTTCCGGCGAGTCGAGCAGGTGGCTCCGGCGTGCTCGGCAGGTTGTTCAGACGGGTCTGGCAGGTGTTTTCCGTCTGTTCGGGGTGTGGTTCCAGCATCTCATGCACATGGTTCTGGCACGTCTGAGATGTGGTTCCGGCCGGCCCGACAGGTGTTTCCACAGTGTCTGCCAAGTGGTACTGGCGTAGTTGGCAGGTGATTTTGGCATGACCGGCAGGTGGTTCCAGCAAGCCCGGCAGGTGATTCCGAAGTGTTCCCCAACTGGTTGTGGCGTAGCCGGCAGGTGATTTTTGCGTGTCCGGCAGGTGGTTCTGGCGAGTCGAGCAGGTGGTTCCGGCGTGCTCGGCAGGTGCTTCCGGGGTCATTGGCACGTGGTTCTGGCATATCTGAGAGGTGGTTCCGGCATGCCCGGCAGGTGATTCCGGAGTGTTCGCCAAGTGTTTCCGGCGTAGCCGGCAGGTGAGTTTGCATGTCCAGCGGTCGTTCCGGCGGGTCGAGCCGGTGGTTCCGGCATGTCCGGCAGGTGGTTCCGGTCTGTCCGGCAGGTGGTTCTGTGGTGTCCGGCACGAGGTTCAGTCTGAGAGGCTGTGCCGGCATGCCCCTCACGTGATTCCGGCTTGTCCCCGAAGTGGTGCTGGTGTAGCGGGCAGGTGATTTTGGCGTGTCCGGCAGGTGGTTCAGGCGAGTTGAGCAGGTGGTTGCGACGTGCTCGGCAGGTGCTTCCGGCGTCTCCGGCACGTGTTTCTGGCACATCTGACTGGTGGTTCCGGCATGCCCAAAAGTTGATTCCGGTCTGTCCGGTAGGTGGTTCCGGCGTGCACGGCACGTGGTTCTGGTACGTGTCAGAGGTGGTTGCGTATGCCCAACAGGTGATTCCGGACTGTCCGCCACGTGCTTCTGGCACGTCTGAGAGGTGGTTCCAACATGCCCGGCAGGTCATTTCGGAGAGTCGTCCAAGTGGTTCTGGCGTAGCCCGCAGGTGATTTTGGTGTGTCTGGCAGGTGGTTCCGCCGTGCTCGGCAGGTGGTTCAGGCATGGCCGTCACGTGGTTCCAGTCTGTCCAGGACGTGTTTCCAGCTTCTCCGGCAGGTGGTTCAGGTACGTCTGAGAGGTGGTTCTGCCATGGCTGGCAGGTGATCCCGGACTGTCCCCCAGGTGGTTCTGGCATAGCCAGCAGTTGATATTGGCCTGTCCGGCAGGTGGTTCCAGCGAGTCGAACAGGTGGCTCCGGTGTTCTTGGCAGGGGGTTCCGGTCTGTCCGGTAGGTGTTTCCGGCGTGTCTGGCACGTGCTTCCGGCATGCGCGGCAGGTGATTCCGTAGTGTCCGCCAGGTGGTTCTGGCATACCCGGCAGGTGATTTTGGCGTGTCCGGCAGGTGTTTCTGGCGAGTCGAGCAGGTGGCTCCGGCATGCTCGGCAGGTGCTTCCGGCGTCTCCGGCACTTGGTTCTGGTGTGTCTGGGAGCTGGTTCCGGCATGTCCGGCAGATGATTCCGGAGTGTCCGCCAAGTGGTTCTGGCATACCCAGCAGATGATTTTGGCGTGTCAGGGAGGTGGTACCGGTGAGTCGAGCAGGTGGTTCCGGCGTGCTCGGCAGGTGGTTCAGGCGGTTCTGGCCGGTGGTATCCGTCTGTTCGGGGTGTGGTTCCAGCATCTCATGAACACGTTTCTGGCACGTCTGAGATGTGGTTCCAGCCGGCCCGACAGGTGTTTCCGCAGTGTCCGCCAAGCGGTTCTGGCGTAGTTGGCAGGTGATTTTGGCATGACTGGCAGGTGGTTCCAGCAAGCCTGGCAGGTGATTCCAAAGTGTTCACCAACTGGTTGTGGCGTAGCCGGCAGGTGATTTTTGCGTGATCGGCAGGTGGTTCTGGCGAGTCGAGCAGGTGGTTCCGGCGTGCTCGGCTGGTGCTTCCGGGGTCATTGGCACGGGGTTCTGGCATGTCTGAGAGGTGGTTCCTGCATGCCCGGCAAGTGATTCCGGAGTGTTCGCCAAGTGGTTCTGGCATAGTCGGCAGGTGATTTTGGCATGTCCGGCAGGTGGTTCAGGCGAGTTGAGCAGGTGGTTCCAACGTGCTTGGCAGGTGCTTCCGGCGTCTCCGGCACGTGTTTCTGGCACATCTGACAGGTGGTTCCGGCATGCCCGAAAGGTGATTCCGGTCTGTCCGGTAGGTGGTTCCAGCCTGCACGGCATGTGGTTCTGGTACGTCTCAGAGGTGGTTGCGCATGCCCAACAGGTGATTCCGGACTGTCCGCCACATGGTTCTGGCACGTCTGAGAGGTGGTTCCGGCATGCCCGGCAGGTCGTCCCAGAGAGTCCTCCAAGTGGTTCTGGCATAAAACGCAGGTGATTTTGGCGTGTCTGGCAGGTTGTTCCGTTGTGCTTGGCAGGTGGTTCAGGCTTGGCCGGCAGGTGGTTCCAGACTGTCCAGGACGTGTTTCCAGCTTCTCCGGCAGGTGGTTCTGGTACGTCTGAGAGGTGGTTCCGCCATGGCTGGCAGGTGATTCCGGACCGTCCCCCAGGTGGTTCTGGCATAGCCAGCAGTTGATATTGGCCTGTCCGGCAGGTGGTTCCGGTCTGTCCGGCAGGTGGTTCTGTGGTGTCCGGCACGAGGTTCAGTCTGAGAGGCTGTGCCGGCATGCCCCTCACGTGATTCCGGCTTGTCCCCGAAGTGGTGCTGGTGTAGCGGGCAGGTGATTTTGGCGTGTCCGGCAGGTGGTTCAGGCGAGTTGAGCAGGTGGTTGCGACGTGCTCGGCAGGTGCTTCCGGCGTCTCCGGCACGTGTTTCTGGCACATCTGACTGGTGGTTCCGGCATGCCCAAAAGTTGATTCCGGTCTGTCCGGTAGGTGGTTCCGGCGTGCACGGCACGTGGTTCTGGTAGGTGTCAGAGGTGGTTGCGTATGCCCAACAGGTGATTCCGGACTGTCCGCCACGTGCTTCTGGCACGTCTGAGAGGTGGTTCCAACATGCCCGGCAGGTCATTTCGGAGAGTCGTCCAAGTGGTTCTGGCGTAGCCCGCAGGTGATTTTGGTGTGTCTGGCAGGTGGTTCCGCCGTGCTCGGCAGGTGGTTCAGGCATGGCCGTCACGTGGTTCCAGTCTGTCCAGGACGTGTTTCCAGCTTCTCCGGCAGGTGGTTCAGGTACGTCTGAGAGGTGGTTCTGCCATGGCTGGCAGGTGATCCCGGACTGTCCCCCAGGTGGTTCTGGCATAGCCAGCAGTTGATATTGGCCTGTCCGGCAGGTGGTTCCAGCGAGTCGAACAGGTGGCTCCGGT
>NW_027227985.1:0-30428 GCF_037783145.1 Equus przewalskii
ATTTGCTAGCACTGAGAAGAGCGAGTTGTTTCTTAGCTTCGCAAAGAGCTGGAAGCAAGATGCTGTGGGGCCCAACTCGCCCTTTGGAAAGAAGCCTGCACGTTGTGCCATTCAGCTCTAGGGCAATGGAGCCCACCCAGAGCAGAAGTCCTACTTCAGCCAGATCAGGCCTGCAAAGAAACTGCGTTTCACAGGCCTTTGGAAGAGATGATCCCGGTAGGCTGTAAGAGCACTGTGCAGAGCGAGTTGTTTCTTAGCTTCCCAAAGAGCTGGAAGCAAGATGCTGTGGGCCCCAACTCGCCCTTTGGAAAGAAGCCTGCACGTTGTGCCTTTCAGCTCTAGGGCAATGGAGCACACCCAGAGCAGAAGTCCTACTTCAGCCAGATCAGGCCTGCAAAGACTCTGCGTTTCTCAGGCCTTTGGAAGAGATGTTCCCGGTAGGCTGTAAGAGCACTGTGCAGAGCGAGTTGTTTCTTAGCTTCCCAAAGAGCTGGAAGCAAGATGCTGTGGGACCCAACCTGCCCTTTGGAAAGAAGCCTGCACGTTGTGCCTTTCAGCTCTAGGGCAATGGAGCACACCCAGAGCAGAAGTCCTACTTCAGCCAGATCAGACCTGCAAAGAAACTGCGTTTCACAGGCCTTTGGAAGAGATGTTCCCGGTAGGCTTTAAGAGCACTGAGAAGAGCGAGTTGTTTCTTAGCTTCGCAAAGAGCTGGAAGCAAGATGCTGTGGGGCCCAACTCGCCCTTTGGAAAGAAGCCTGCACGTTGTGCCTTTCAGCTCTAGGGCAATGGAGCACACCCAGAGCAGAAGTCCTACTTCAGCCAGATCAGGCCTGCAAAGAAACTGCGTTTCACAGGCCTTTGGAAGAGATGATCCCGGTAGGCTGTAAGAGCACTGTGCAGAGCGAGTTGTTTCTTAGCTTCCCAAAGAGCTGGAAGCCAGATGCTGTGGGGCCCAACTCGCCCTTTGGAAAGAAGCCTGCACGTTGTGCCTTTCAGCTCTAGGGCAATGGAGCCCACCCAGAGCAGAAGTCCTACTTCAGCCAGATCAGGCCTGCAAAGAAACTGTGTTTCACAGGCCTTTGGAAGAGATGTTCCCGGTAGGCTGTAAGAGCACTGTGCAGAGCGAGTTGTTTCTTAGCTTCCCAAAGAGCTGGAAGCAAGATGCTGTGGGGCCCAACTCGCCCTTTGGAAAGAAGCCTGCACGTTGTGCCTTTCAGCTCTAGGGCAATGGAGCACACCCAGAGCAGAAGTCCTACTTCAGCCAGATCAGGCCTGCAAAGAAACTGCGTTTCACAGGCCTTTGGAAGAGATGTTCCCGGTAGGCTGTAAGAGCACTGTGCAGAGCGAGTTGTTTCTTAGCTTCCCAAAGAGCTGGAAGCCAGATGCTGTGGGGCCCAACTCGCCCTTTGGAAAGAAGCCTGCACGTTGTGCCTTTCAGCTCTAGGGCAATGGAGCACACCCAGAGCAGAAGTCCTACTTCAGCCAGATCAGGCCTGCAAAGAAACTGCGTTTCACAGGCCTTTGGAAGAGATGTTCCCGGTAGGCTGTAAGAGCACTGTGCAGAGCGAGTTGTTTCTTAGCTTCGCAAAGAGCTGGAAGCAAGATGCTGTGGGGCCCAACTCGCCCTTTGGAAAGAAGCCTGCACGTTGTGCCTTTCAGCTCTAGGGTAATGGAGCACACCCAGAGCAGAAGTCCTACTTCAGCCAGATCAGGCCTGCAAAGAATCTGCGTTTCTCAGGCCTTTGGAAGAGATGTTCCCGGTAGGCTGTAAGAGCACTGAGCAGAGCGAGTTTTTTCTTAGCTTCCCAAAGAGCTGGAAGCAAGATGATGTGGGGCTCAACTCGCCCTTTGGAAAGAAGCCTGCACGTTGTGCCTTTCAGCTCTAGGGCAATGGAGCACACCCAGAGCAGAAGTCCTACTTCAGCCAGATCAGGCCTGCAAAGACTCTGCGTTTCTCAGGCCTTTGGAAGAGATGTTCCCGGTAGGCTGTAAGAGCACTGTGCAGAGCGAGTTGTTTCTTAGCTTCCCAAAGAGCTGGAAGCAAGATGCTGTGGGACCCAACCTGCCCTTTGGAAAGAAGCCTGCACGTTGTGCCTTTCAGCTCTAGGGCAATGTAGCACACCCAGAGCAGAAGTCCTACTTCAGCCAGATCAGACCTGCAAAGAAACTGCGTTTCACAGGCCTTTGGAAGAGATGTTCCCGGTAGGCTTTAAGAGCACTGAGAAGAGCGAGTTTTTTTTAGCTTCGCAAAGAGCTGGAAGCAAGATGCTGTGGGGCCCAACTCGCCCTTTGGAAAGAAGCCTGCACGTTGTGCCTTTCAGCTCTAGGGCAATGGAGCCCACCCAGAGCAGAAGTCCTACTTCAGCCAGATCAGGCCTGCAAAGAAACTGCGTTTCACAGGCCTTTGGAAGAGATGATCCCGGTAGGCTGTAAGAGCACTGTGCAGAGCGAGTTGTTTCTTAGCTTCCCAAAGAGCTGGAAGCAAGATGCTGTGGGGCCCAACTCGCCCTTTGGAAAGAAGCCTGCACGTTGTGCCTTTCAGCTCTAGGGCAATGGAGCACACCCAGAGCAGAAGTCCTACTTCAGCCAGATCAGGCCTGCAAAGAAACTGCGTTTCACAGGCCTTTGGAAGAGATGTTCCCGGTAGGCTGTAAGAGCACTGTGCAGAGCGAGTTGTTTCTTAGCTTCCCAAAGAGCTGGAAGCAAGATGCTGTGGGGCCCAACTCGCCCTTTGGAAAGAAGCCTGCACGTTGTGCCTTTAAGCTCTAGGGCAATGGAGCACACCCAGAGCAGAAGTCCTACTTCAGCCAGATCAGGCATGCAAAGAAACTGCGTTTCACAGGCCTTTGGAAGAGATGATCCCGGTAGGCTGTAAGAGCACTGTGCAGAGCGAGTTGTTTCTTAGCTTCCCAAAGAGCTGGAAGCAAGATGCTGTGGGGCCCAACTCGCCCTTTGGAAAGAAGCCTGCACGTTGTGCCTTTCAGCTCTAGGGCAATGGAGCACACCCAGAGCAGAAGTCCTCCTTCAGCCAGATCAGGCCTGCAAAGAAACTGCGTTTCACAGGCCTTTGGAAGAGATGTTCCCGGTAGGCTGTAAGAGCACTGTGCAGAGCGAGTTGTTTCTTAGCTTCGCAAAGAGCTGGAAGCAAGATGCTGTGGGGCCCAACTCGCCCTTTGGAAAGAAGCCTGCACGTTGTGCCTTTCAGCTCTAGGGCAATGGAGCACACCCAGAGCAGAAGTCCTACTTCAGCCAGATCAGGCCTGCAAAGAATCTGCGTTTCTCAGGCCTTTGGAAGAGATGTTCCCGGTAGGCTGTAAGAGCACTGTGCAGAGCGAGTTGTTTCTTAACTTCCCAAAGAGCTGGAAGCAAGATGCTGTGGGACCCAACCTGCCCTTTGGAAAGAAGCCTGCACGTTGTGCCTTTCAGCTCTAGGGCAATGTAGCAGACCCAGAGCAGAAGTCCTACTTCAGCCAGATCAGGCCTGCAAAGAAACTGCGTTTCATAGTCCTTTGGAAGAGATGCTCCCGGTAGGCTGTAAGAGCACTGTGCAGAGCGAGTTGTTTCTTAGCATCCCAAAGAGCTGGAAGCAAGATGCTGTGGGGCCCAACTCGCCCTTTGGAAAGAAGCCTGCACGTTGTGCCTTTCAGCTCTAGGGCAATGGAGAACACCCAGAGCAGAAGTCCTACTTCAGCCAGATCAGGCCTGCAAAGAAACTGCGTTACACAGGCCTTTTGAAGAGATGTTCCCGGTAGGCTGTAAGAGCACTGTGCAGAGCGAGTTGTTTCTTAGCTTCCCAAAGAGCTGGAAGCAAGATGCTGTGGGGCCCAACTCGCCCTTTGGAAAGAAGCCTGCACGTTGTGCCTTTCAGCTCTAGGGCAATGGAGCACACCCAGAGCAGAAGTCCTACTTCAGCCACATCAGGCCTGCAAAGACTCTGCGTTTCTCAGGCCTTTGGAAGAGATGTTCCCGGTAGGCTGTAAGAGCACTGTGCAGAGCGAGTTGTTTCTTAGCTTCCCAAAGAGCTGGAAGCAAGATGCTGTGGGGCCCAACTCGCCCTTTGGAAAGAAGCCTGCACGTTGTGCCTTTCAGCTCTAGGGCAATGGAGCACACCCAGAGCAGAAGTCCTACTTCAGCCAGATCAGGCCTGCAAAGAATCTGCGTTTCTCAGGCCTTTGGAAGAGATGTTCCCGGTAGGCTGTAAGAGCACTGTGCAGAGCGAGTTGTTTCTTAACTTCCCAAAGAGCTGGAAGCAAGATGCTGTGGGACCCAACCTGCCCTTTGGAAAGAAGCCTGTACGTTGTGCCTTTCAGCTCTAGGGCAATGGAGCACACCCAGAGCAGAAGTCCTACTTCAGCCAGATCAGGCCTGCAAAGAAACTGCGTTTCACAGGCCGTTGGAAGAGATGTTCCCGGTAGGCTGTAAGAGCACTGAGCAGAGCGAGTTTTTTCTTAGCTTCCCAAAGAGCTGGAAGCAAGATGATGTGGGGCTCAACTCGCCCTTTGGAAAGAAGCCTGCACGTTGTGCCTTTCAGCTCTAGGGCAATGGAGCACACCCAGAGCAGAAGTCCTACTTCAGCCAGATCAGGCCTGCAAAGACTCTGCGTTTCTCAGGCCTTTGGAAGAGATGTTCCCGGTAGGCTGTAAGAGCACTGTGCAGAGCGAGTTGTTTCTTAGCTTCCCAAAGAGCTGGAAGCAAGATGCTGTGGGACCCAACCTGCCCTTTGGAAAGAAGCCTGCACGTTGTGCCTTTCAGCTCTAGGGCAATGTAGCACACCCAGAGCAGAAGTCCTACTTCAGCCAGATCAGGCCTGCAAAGAAACTGCGTTTCACAGGCCTTTGGAAGAGATGTTCCCGGTAGGCTGTAAGAGCACTGAGCAGAGCGAGTGTTTTCTTAGCTTCCCAAAGAGCTGGAAGCAAGATGATGTGGGGCTCAACTCGCCCTTTGGAAAGAAGCCTGCACGTTGTGCCTTTCAGCTCTAGGGCAATGGAGCACACCCAGAGCAGAAGTCCTACTTCAGCCAGATCAGGCCTGCAAAGAAACTGCGTTTCATAGTCCTTTGGAAGAGATGCTCCCGGTAGGCTGTAAGAGCACTGTGCAGAGCGAGTTGTTTCTTAGCTTACCAAAGAGCTGGAAGCAAGATGCTGTGGGGCCCAACTCGCCCTTTGGAAAGAAGCCTGCACGTTGTGCCTTTCAGCTCTAGGGCAATTGAGCACACCCAGAGCAGAAGTCCTACTTCAGCCAGATCAGGCCTGCAAAGAAACTGCGTTTCAGAGGCCTTTGGAAGAGATGTTCCCGGTAGGCTGTAAGAGCACTGTGCAGAGCGAGTTGTTTCTTAGCTTCCCAAAGCGCTGGAAGCAAGATGCTGTGGGGCCCAACTCGCCCTTTGGAAAGAAGCCTGCACGTTGTGCCTTTCAGCTCTAGGGCAATGGAGCACACCCAGAGCAGAAGTCCTACTTCAGCCAGATCAGGCCTGCAAAGAAACTGCGTTTCACAGGCCTTTGGAAGAGATGTTCCTGGTAGGCTGTAAGAGCACTGAGCAGAGCGAGTTGTTTCTTAGCTTCGCAAAGAGCTGGAAGCAAGATGCTGTGGGGCCCAACTCGCCCTTTGGAAAGAAGCCTGCACGTTGTGCCTTTCAGCTCTAGGGCAATGGAGCACACCCAGAGCAGAAGTCCTACTTCAGCCACATCAGGCCTGCAAAGAAACTGCGTTTCACAGGCCTTTGGAAGAGATGTTCCCGGTAGGCTGTAAGAGAACTGTGCAGAGCGAGTTGTTTCTTAGCTTCCCAAAGAGCTGGAAGCAAGATGCTGTGGGGCCCAACTCGCCCTTTGGAAAGAAGCCTGCACGTTGTGCCCTTCAGCTCTAGGGCAATGGAGCACACCCAGAGCAGAAGTCCTACTTCAGCCAGATCAGGACAGCAAAGAAACTGCGTTTCAGAGGAATTTGGAAGAGATGTTCCCGGTAGGCTGTAAGAGCACTGAGAACAGCGAGTTGTTTCTTAGCTTCCCAAAGAGCTGGAAGCAAGATGCTGTGGGGCCCAACTCGCCCTTTGGAAAGAAGCCTGCACGTTGTGCCTTTCAGCTCTAGGGCAATGGAGCACACCCAGAGCAGAAGTCCTACTTCAGCCAGATCAGGCCTGCGAAGAAACTGCGTTTCTCAGGCCTTTGGAAGAGATGTTCCCGGTAGGCTGTAAGAGCACTGTGCAGAGCGAGTTGTTTCTTAGCTTCCCAAAGAGCTGGAAGCAAGATGCTGTGGGGCCCAACTCGCCCTTTGGAAAGAAGCCTGCACGTTGTGCATTTCAGCTCTAGGGCAATGGAGCACACCCAGAGCAGAAGTCCTACATCAGCCAGATCAGGCCTGGAAAGAAACTGCATTTCAGAGGCCTTTGGAAGAGATGCTCCCGGTAGGCTGTAAGAGCACTGTGCAGAGCGAGTTGTTTCTTAGCTTCCCAAAGAGCTGGAAGCAAGATGCTGTGGGGCCCAACTCGCCCTTTGGAAAGAAGCCTGCACGTTGTGCCTTTCAGCTCTAGGGCAATGTATCACACCCAGAGCAGAATTCCTACTTCAGCCAGATCAGGCCTGCAAAGAAACTGCGTTTCACAGGCCGTTGGAAGAGATGTTCCCGGTAGGCTGTAAGAGCACTGAGCAGAGCGAGTTTTTTCTTAGCTTCCCAAAGAGCTGGAAGCAAGATGATGTGGGGCTCAACTCGCCCTTTGGAAAGAAGCCTGCACGTTGTGCCTTTCAGCTCTAGGGCAATGGAGCACACCCAGAGCAGAAGTCCTACTTCAGCCAGATCAGGCCTGCAAAGACTCTGCGTTTCTCAGGCCTTTGGAAGAGATGTTACCGGTAGGCTGTAAGAGCACTGTGCAGAGCGAGTTGTTTCTTAGCTTCCCAAAGAGCTGGAAGCAAGATGCTGTGGGACCCAACCTGCCCTTTGGAAAGAAGCCTGCACGTTGTGCCTTTCAGCTCTAGGGCAATGTAGCAGACCCAGAGCAGAAGTCCTACTTCAGCCAGATCAGGCCTGCAAAGAAACTGCGTTACACAGGCCTTTTGAAGAGATGTTCCCGGTAGGCTGTAAGAGCACTGTGCAGAGCGAGTTGTTTCTTAGCTTCCCAAAGAGCTGGAAGCAAGATGCTGTGGGGCCCAACTCGCCCTTTGGAAAGAAGCCTGCACGTTGTGCCTTTCGCTCTAGGGCAATGGAGCACACCCAGAGCTGAAGTCCTACTTCAGCCAGATCAGGCCTGCAAAGACTCTGCGTTTCTCAGGCCTTTGGAAGAGATGTTCCCGCTAGGCTGTAAGAGCACTGTGCAGAGCGAGTTGTTTCTTAGCATCCCAAAGAGCTGGAAGCAAGATGCTGTGGGACCCAACCTGCCCTTTGGAAAGAAGCCTGCACGTTGTGCCTTTCAGCTCTAGGGCAATGTAGCAGACCCAGAGCAGAAGTCCTACTTCAGCCAGATCAGGCCTGCAAAGAAACTGCGTTTCACAGGCCTTTGGAAGAGATGTTCCCGGTAGGCTGTAAGAGCACTGAGCAGAGCGAGTGTTTTCTTAGCTTCCCAAAGAGCTGGAAGCAAGATGATGTGGGGCTCAACTCGCCCTTTGGAAAGAAGCCTGCACGTTGTGCCTTTCAGCTCTAGGGCAATGGAGCACACCCAGAGCAGAAGTCCTACTTCAGCCAGATCAGGCCTGCAAAGAAACTGCGTTTCATAGTCCTTTGGAAGAGATGCTCCCGGTAGGCTGTAAGAGCACTGTGCAGAGCGAGTTGTTTCTTAGCTTACCAAAGAGCTGGAAGCAAGATGCTGTGGGGCCCAACTCGCCCTTTGGAAAGAAGCCTGCACGTTGTGCCTTTCAGCTCTAGGGCAATGGAGCACACCCAGAGCAGAAGTCCTACTTCAGCCAGATCAGGCCTGCAAAGAAACTGCATTTCAGAGGCCTTTGGAAGAGATGTTCCCGGTAGGCTGTAAGAGCACTGTGCAGACCGAGTTGTTACTTACCTTCCCAAAGCGCTGGAAGCAAGATGCTGTGGGGCCCAACTCGCCCTTTGGAAAGAAGCCTGCACGTTGTGCCTTTCAGCTCCAGGGCAATGGAGCACACCCAGAGCAGAAGTCCTACTTCAGCCAGATCAGGCCTGCAAAGAAACTGCGTTTCACAGGCCTTTGGAAGAGATGTTCCCGGTAGGCTGTAAGAGCACTGAGCAGAGCGAGTTGTTTCTTAGCTTCCCAAAGAGCTGTAAGCAAGATGCTGTGGGGCCCAACTCGCCCTTTGGAAAGAAGCCTGCACGTTGTGCCTTTCAGCTCTAGGGCAATGGAGCACACCCAGAGCAGAAGTCCTACTTCAGCCACATCAGGCCTGCAAAGAAACTGCGTTTCACAGGCCTTTGGAAGAGATGTTCCCGGTAGGCTGTAAGAGCACTGTGCAGAGCGAGTTGTTTCTTAGCTTGCCAAAGAGCTGGAAGCAAGATGCTGTGGGGCCCAACTCGCCCTTTGGAAAGAAGCCTGCACGTTGTGCCTTTCAGCTCTAGGGCAATGGAGCACACCCAGAGCAGAAGTCCTACTTCAGCCAGATCAGGACTGCAAAGAAACTGCGTTTCAGAGGAATTTGGAAGAGATGTGCCCGGTAGGCTGTAAGAGCACTGAGAACAGCGAGTTGTTTCTTAGCTTCCCAAAGAGCTGGAAGCAAGATGCTGTGGGGCCCAACTCGCCCTTTGGAAAGAAGCCTGCACGTTGTGCCTTTCAGCTCTAGGGCAATGGAGCACACCCAGAGCAGAAGTCCTACTTCAGCCAGATCAGGCCTGCGAAGAAACTGCGTTTCTCAGGCCTTTGGAAGAGATGTTCCCGGTAGGCTGTAAGAGCACTGTGCAGAGCGAGTTGTTTCTTAGCTTCCCAAAGAGCTGGAAGCAAGATGCTGTGGGGCCCAACTCGCCCTTTGGAAAGAAGCCTGCACGTTGTGCCTTTCAGCTCTAGGGCAATGGAGCACACCCAGAGCAGAAGTCCTACATCAGCCAGATCAGGCCTGGAAAGAAACTGCATTTCAGAGGCCTTTGGAAGAGATGCTCCCGGTAGGCTGTAAGAGCACTGTGCAGAGCAAGTTGTTTCTTAGCTTCCCAAAGAGCTGGAAGCAAGATGCTGTGGGGCCCAACTCGCCCTTTGGAAAGAAGCCTGCACGTTGTGCCTTTCAGCTCTAGGGCAATGTATCACACCCAGAGCAGAATTCCTACTTCAGCCCGATCAGGCCTGCAAAGAAACTGCGTTTCACAGGCCTTTGGAAGTGATGTTTCCGGTAGGCTGTAAGAGCACTGTGCAGAGCGAGTTGTTTCTTACCTTCCCAAAGAGCTGGAAGCAAGATGCTGTGGGGCCCAACTCGCCCTTTGGAAAGAAGCCTGCACGTTGTGCCTTTCAGCTCTAGGGCAATGTAGCCCACCCAGAGCAGAAGTCCTACTTCAGCCAGATCAGGCCTGCAAAGACTCTGCGTTTCTCAGGCCTTTGGAAGAGATGTTCCCGGTAGGCTGTAAGAGCACTGTGCAGAGCGAGTTGTTTCTTACCTTCCCAAATAGCTGGAAGCAAGATGCTGTGGGACCCAAACTGCCCTTTGGAAAGAAGCCTGCACGTTGTGCCTTTCAGCTCTAGGGCAATGTAGCACACCCAGAGCAGAAGTCCTACTTCAGCCAGATCAGGCCTGCAAAGAAACTGCGTTTCACAGGCAGTTGGAAGAGATGTACCCAGTAGGCTGTAAGAGCACTGAGCAGAGCGAGTTTTTTCTTAATTTCCCAAAGAGCTGGAAGCAAGATGCTGTGGGGCCCAACTCGCCCTTTGGAAAGAAGCCTGCACGTTGTGCCTTTCAGCTCTAGGGCAATGGAGCACACCCAGAGCAGAAGTCCTACTTTAGCCAGATCAGGCCTGCAAAGAAACTGCGTTTCACAGGCCGTTGGAAGAGATGTTCCCGGTAGGCTGTAAGAGCACTGAGCAGAGCGAGTTTTTTCTTAGCTTCCCAAAGAGCTGGAAGCAAGATGCTGTGGGGCCCAACTCGCCCTTTGGAAAGAAGCCTGCACGTTGTGCCTTTCAGCTCTAGGGCAATGGAGCACACCCAGAGCAGAAGTCCTACTTCATCCAGATCAGGCCTGCAAAGAAACTGCGTTTCACAGGTCTTTGGAAGAGATGTTCCCGGTAGGCTGTAAGAGCACTGAGCAGATCGAGTTGTTTCTTAGCTTCCCAAAGAGCTGGAAGCAAGATGCTGTGGGGCCCAACTCGCCCTTTGGAAAGAAGCCTGCACGTTGTGCCTTTCAGCTCTAGGGCAATGGAGCACACCCAGAGCAGAAGTCCTACTTCAGTCAGATCAGGCCTGCAAAGACTCTGCGTTTCTCAGGCCTTTGGAAGAGATGTTCCCGATAGGCTGTAAGAGCACTGTGCAGAGCGAGTTGTTTCTTACCTTCCCAAATAGCTGGAAGCAAGATGCTGTGGGACCCAAACTGCCCTTTGAAAAGAAGCCTGCACGTTGTGCCTTTCAGCTCTAGGGCAATGGAGCACACCCAGAGCAGAAGTCCTACTTCAGCCAGATCAGGCCTGCAACGAAACTGCGTTTCACAGGCCTTTGGAAGAGATGTTCCCGGTAGGCTGTAAGAGCACTGTGCAGAGCGAGTTCTTTCTTACCTTCCCAAAGAGCTGGAAGCAAGATGCTGTGGGGCCCAACTCGCCCTCTGGAAAGAAGCCTGCACGTTGTGCCTTTCAGCTCTAGGGCAATCGAGCACACCCAGAGCAGAAGTCCTACTTCAGCCAGATCAGGCCTGCAAAGACTCTGCGTTTCTCAGGCCTTTGGAAGAGATGTTCCCGGTAGGCTGTAAGAGCACTGTGCAGAGCGAGTTGTTTCTTAGCTTCCCAAAGAGCTGGAAGCAAGATGCTGTGGGACCCAACCTGCCCTTTGGAAAGAAGCCTGCACGTTGTGCCTTTCAGCTCTAGGGCAATGTAGCACACCCAGAGCAGAAGTCCTACTTCAGCCAGATCAGACCTGCAAAGAAACTGCGTTTCACAGGCCTTTGGAAGAGATGTTCCCGGTAGGCTTTAAGAGCACTGAGAAGAGCGAGTTGTTTCTTAGCTTCGCAAAGAGCTGGAAGCAAGATGCTGTGGGGCCCAACTCGCCCTTTGGAAAGAAGCCTGCACGTTGTGCCTTTCAGCTCTAGGGCAATGGAGCCCACCCAGAGCAGAAGTCCTACTTCAGCCAGATCAGGCCTGCAAAGAAACTGCGTTTCACAGGCCTTTGGAAGAGATGATCCCGGTAGGCTGTAAGAGCACTGTGCAGAGCGAGTTGTTTCTTAGCTTCCCAAAGAGCTGGAAGCAAGATGCTGTGGGCCCCAACTCGCCCTTTGGAAAGAAGCCTGCACGTTGTGCCTTTCAGCTCTAGGGCAATGGAGCACACCCAGAGCAGAAGTCCTACTTCAGCCAGATCAGGCCTGCAAAGACTCTGCGTTTCTCAGGCCTTTGGAAGAGATGTTCCCGGTAGGCTGTAAGAGCACTGTGCAGAGCGAGTTGTTTCTTAGCTTCCCAAAGAGGTGGAAGCAAGATGCTGTGGGACCCAACCTGCCCTTTGGAAAGAAGCCTGCACGTTGTGCCTTTCAGCTCTAGGGCAATGTAGCACTCCCAGAGCAGAAGTCCTACTTCAGCCAGATCAGACCTGCAAAGAAACTGCGTTTCACAGGCCTTTGGAAGAGATGTTCCCGGTAGGCTTTAAGAGCACTGAGAAGAGCGAGTTTTTTTTAGCTTCGCAAAGAGCTGGAAGCCAGATGCTGTGGGGCCCAACTCGCCCTTTGGAAAGAAGCCTGCACGTTGTGCCTTTCAGCTCTAGGGCAATGGGGCCCACCCAGAGCAGAAGTCCTACTTCAGCCAGATCAGGCCTGCAAAGAAACTGCGTTTCACAGGCCTTTGGAAGAGATGATCCCGGTAGGCTGTAAGAGCACTGTGCAGAGCGAGTTGTTTCTTAGCTTCCCAAAGAGCTGGAAGCAAGATGCTGTGGGGCCCAACTCGCCCTTTGGAAAGAAGCCTGCACGTTGTGCCTTTCAGCTCTAGGGCAATGGAGCACACCCAGAGCAGAAGTCCTACTTCAGCCAGATCAGGCCTGCAAAGAAACTGAGTTTCACAGGCCTTTGTAAGAGATGTTCCCGGTAGGCTGTAAGAGCACTGTGCAGAGCGAGTTGTTTCTTAGCTTCCCAAAGAGCTGGAAGCAAGATGCTGTGGGGCCCAACTCGCCCTTTGGAAAGAAGCCTGCACGTTGTGCCTTTCAGCTCTAGGGCAATGGAGCACACCCAGAGCAGAAGTCCTACTTCAGCCAGATCAGGCCTGCAAAGAAACTGCGTTTCACAGGCCTTTGGAAGAGATGATCCCGGTAGGCTGTAAGAGCACTGTGCAGAGCGAGTTGTTTCTTAGCTTCCCAAAGAGCTGGAAGCAAGATGCTGTGGGGCCCAACTCGCCCTTTGGAAAGAAGCCTGCACGTTGTGCCTTTCAGCTCTAGGGCAATGGAGCACACCCAGAGCAGAAGTCCTCCTTCAGCCAGATCAGGCCTGCAAAGAAACTGCGTTTCACAGGCCTTTGGAAGAGATGTTCCCGGTAGGCTGTAAGAGCACTGTGCAGAGCGAGTTGTTTCTTAGCTTCGCAAAGAGCTGGAAGCAAGATGCTGTGGGGCCCAACTCGCCCTTTGGAAAGAAGCCTGCACGTTGTGCCTTTCAGCTCTAGGGCAATGGAGCACACCCAGAGCAGAAGTCCTACTTCAGCCAGATCAGGCCTGCAAAGAATCTGCGTTTCTCAGGCCTTTGGAAGAGATGTTCCCGGTAGGCTGTAAGAGCACTGTGCAGAGCGAGTTGTTTCTTAACTTACCAAAGAGCTGGAAGCAAGATGCTGTGGGACCCAACCTGCCCTTTGGAAAGAAGCCTGCACGTTGTGCCTTTCAGCTCTAGGGCAATGTGGCAGACCCAGAGCAGAAGTCCTACTTCAGCCAGATCAGGCCTGCAAAGAAACTGCGTTTCATAGTCCTTTGGAAGAGATGCTCCCGGTAGGCTGTAAGAGCACTGTGCAGAGCGACTTGTTTCTTAGCATCCCAAAGAGCTGGAAGCAAGATGCTGTGGGGCCCAACTCGCCCTTTGGAAAGAAGCCTGCACGTTGTGCCTTTCAGCTCTAGGGCAATGGAGAACACCCAGAGCAGAAGTCCTACTTCAGCCAGATCAGGCCTGCAAAGAAACTGCGTTACACAGGCCTTTTGAAGAGATGTTCCCGGTAGGCTGTAAGAGCACTGTGCAGAGCGAGTTGTTTCTTAGCTTCCCAAAGAGCTGGAAGCAAGATGCTGTGGGGCCCAACTCACCCTTTGGAAAGAAGCCTGCACGTTGTGCCTTTCAGCTCTAGGGCAATGGAGCACACCCAGAGCAGAAGTCCTACTTCAGCCACATCAGGCCTGCAAAGACTCTGCGTTTCTCAGGCCTTTGGAAGAGATGTTCCCGGTAGGCTGTAAGAGCACTGTGCAGAGCGAGTTGTTTCTTAGCTTCCCAAAGAGCTGGAAGCCAGATGCTGTGGGGCCCAACTCGCCCTTTGGAAAGAAGCCTGCACGTTGTGCCTTTCAGCTCTAGGGCAATGGAGCCCACCCAGAGCAGAAGTCCTACTTCAGCCAGATCAGGCCTGCAAAGAAACTGTGTTTCACAGGCCTTTGGAAGAGATGTTCCCGGTAGGCTGTAAGAGCACTGTGCAGAGCGAGTTGTTTCTTAGCTTCCCAAAGAGCTGGAAGCAAGATGCTGTGGGGCCCAACTCGCCCTTTGGAAAGAAGCCTTCACGTTGTGCCTTTCAGCTCTAGGGCAATGGAGCACACCCAGAGCAGAAGTCCTACTTCAGCCAGATCAGGCCTGCAAAGAAACTGCGTTTCTCAGGCCTTTGGAAGAGATGTTCCCGGTAGGCTGTAAGAGCACTGTGCAGAGCGAGTTGTTTCTTAGCTTCCCACAGAGCTGGAAGCAAGATGCTGTGGGGCCCAACTCGCCCTTTGGAAAGAAGCCTGCACGTTGTGCCTTTCAGCTCTAGGGCAATGGAGCACACCCAGAGCAGAAGTCCTACTTCAGCCAGATCAGGCCTGCAAAGAAACTGCGTTTCACAGGCCTTTGGAAGAGATGATCCCGGTAGGCTGTAAGAGCACTGTGCAGAGCGAGTTGTTTCTTAGCTTCACAAAGAGCTGGAAGCAAGATGCTGTGGGGCCCAACTCGCCCTTTGGAAAGAAGCCTGCACGTTGTGCCTTTCAGCTCTAGGGCAATGGAGCACACCCAGAGCAGAAGTCCTACTTCAGCCAGATCAGGCCTGCAAAGAAACTGCGTTTCACAGGCCTTTGGAAGAGATGTTCCCGGTAGGCTGTAAGAGCACTGTGCAGAGCGAGTTGTTTCTTAGCTTCCCAAAGAGCTGGAAGCAAGATGCTGTGGGGCCCAACTCGCCCTTTGGAAAGAAGCCTGCACGTTGTGCCTTTCAGCTCTAGGGCAATGGAGCACACCCAGAGCAGAAGTCCTACTTCAGCCAGATCAGGCCTGCAAAGAATCTGCGTTTCTCAGGCCTTTGGAAGAGATGTTCCCGGTAGGCTGTAAGAGCACTGTGCAGAGCGAGTTGTTTCTTAACTTCCCAAAGAGCTGGAAGCAAGATGCTGTGGGACCCAACCTGCCCTTTGGAAAGAAGCCTGTACGTTGTGCCTTTCAGCTCTAGGGCAATGGAGCACACCCAGAGCAGAAGTCCTACTTCAGCCAGATCAGGCCTGCAAAGAAACTGCGTTTCACAGGCCGTTGGAAGAGATGTTCCCGGTAGGCTGTAAGAGCACTGTGCAGAGCGAGTTGTTTCTTAGCTTCCCAAAGAGCTGGAAGCAAGATGCTGTGGGGCCCAACTCGCCCTTTGGAAAGAAGCCTGCACGTTGTGCCTTTCAGCTCTAGGGCAATGGAGCACACCCAGAGCAGAAGTCCTACTTCAGCCAGATCAGGCCTGCAAAGAAACTGCGTTACACAGGCCTTTTGAAGAGATGTTCCCGGTAGGCTGTAAGAGCACTGTGCAGAGCGAGTTGTTTCTTAGCTTCCCAAAGAGCTGGAAGCAAGATGCTGTGGGGCCCAACTCGCCCTTTGGAAAGAAGCCTGCACGTTGTGCCTTTCGCTCTAGGGCAATGGAGCACACCCAGAGCAGAAGTCCTACTTCAGCCAGATCAGGCCTGCAAAGACTCTGCGTTTCTCAGGCCTTTGGAAGAGATGTTCCCGGTAGGCTGTAAGAGCACTGTGCAGAGCGAGTTGTTTCTTAGCTTCCCAAAGAGCTGGAAGCAAGATGCTGTGGGACCCAACCTGCCCTTTGGAAAGAAGCCTGCACGTTGTGCCTTTCAGCTCTAGGGCAATGTAGCAGACCCAGAGCAGAAGTCCTACTTCAGCCAGATCAGGCCTGCAAAGAAACTGCGTTTCACAGGCCTTTGGAAGAGATGTTCCCGGTAGGCTGTAAGAGCACTGAGCAGAGCGAGTGTTTTCTTAGCTTCCCAAAGAGCTGGAAGCAAGATGATGTGGGGCTCAACTCGCCCTTTGGAAAGAAGCCTGCACGTTGTGCCTTTCAGCTCTAGGGCAATGGAGCACACCCAGAGCAGAAGTCCTACTTCAGCCAGATCAGGCCTGCAAAGAAACTGCGTTTCATAGTCCTTTGGAAGAGATGTTCCCGGTAGGCTGTAAGAGCACTGTGCAGAGCGAGTTGTTTCTTAGCTTCCCAAAGAGCTGGAAGCAAGATGCTGTGGGACCCAACCTGCCCTTTGGAAAGAAGCCTGCACGTTGTGCCTTTCAGCTCTAGGGCAATGTAGCAGACCCAGAGCAGAAGTCCTACTTCAGCCAGATCAGGCCTGCAAAGAAACTGCGTTTCACAGGCCTTTGGAAGAGATGTTCCCGGTAGGCTGTAAGAGCACTGAGCAGAGCGAGTGTTTTCTTAGCTTCCCAAAGAGCTGGAAGCAAGATGATGTGGGGCTCAACTCGCCCTTTGGAAAGAAGCCTGCACGTTGTGCCTTTCAGCTCTAGGGCAATGGAGCACACCCAGAGCAGAAGTCCTACTTCAGCCAGATCAGGCCTGCAAAGAAACTGCGTTTCATAGTCCTTTGGAAGAGATGCTCCCGGTAGGCTGTAAGAGCACTGTGCAGAGCGAGTTGTTTCTTAGCTTACCAAAGAGCTGGAAGCAAGATGCTGTGGGGCCCAACTCGCCCTTTGGAAAGAAGCCTGCACGTTGTGCCTTTCAGCTCTAGGGCAATGGAGCACACCCAGAGCAGAAGTCCTACTTCAGCCAGATCAGGCCTGCAAAGAAACTGCGTTTCAGAGGCCTTTGGAAGAGATGTTCCCGGTAGGCTGTAAGAGCACTGTGCAGAGCGAGTTGTTTCTTAGCTTCCCAAAGCGCTGGAAGCAAGATGCTGTGGGGCCCAACTCGCCCTTTGGAAAGAAGCCTGCACGTTGTGCCTTTCAGCTCTAGGGCAATGGAGCACACCCAGAGCAGAAGTCCTACTTCAGCCAGATCAGGCCTGCAAAGAAACTGCGTTTCACAGGCCTTTGGAAGAGATGTTCCTGGTAGGCTGTAAGAGCACTGAGCAGAGCGAGTTGTTTCTTAGCTTCCCAGAGAGCTGGAAGCAAGATGCTGTGGGGCCCAACTCGCCCTTTGGAAAGAAGCCTGCACGTTGTGCCTTTCAGCTCTAGGGCAATGGAGCACACCCAGAGCAGAAGTCCTACTTCAGCCACATCAGGCCTGCAAAGAAACTGCGTTTCACAGGCCTTTGGAAGAGATGTTCCCGGTAGGCTGTAAGAGCACTGTGCAGAGCGAGTTGTTTCTTAGCTTCCCAAAGAGCTGGAAGCAAGATGCTGTGGGGCCCAACTCGCCCTTTGGAAAGAAGCCTGCACGTTGTGCCTTTCAGCTCTAGGGCAATGGAGCACACCCAGAGCAGAAGTCCTACTTCAGCCAGATCAGGACAGCAAAGAAACTGCGTTTCAGAGGAATTTGGAAGAGATGTTCCCGGTAGGCTGTAAGAGCACTGAGAACAGCGAGTTGTTTCTTAGCTTCCCAAAGAGCTGGAAGCAAGATGCTGTGGGGCCCAACTCGCCCTTTGGAAAGAAGCCTGCACGTTGTGCCTTTCAGCTCTAGGGCAATGGAGCACACCCAGAGCAGAAGTCCTACTTCAGCCAGATCAGGCCTGCGAAGAAACTGCGTTTCTCAGGCCTTTGGAAGAGATGTTCCCGGTAGGCTGTAAGAGCACTGTGCAGAGCGAGTTGTTTCTTAGCTTCCCAAAGAGCTGGAAGCAAGATGCTGTGGGGCCCAACTCGCCCTTTGGAAAGAAGCCTGCACGTTGTGCCTTTCAGCTCTAGGGCAATGGAGCACACCCAGAGCAGAAGTCCTACATCAGCCAGATCAGGCCTGGAAAGAAACTGGATTTCAGAGGCCTTTGGAAGAGATGCTCCCGGTAGGCTGTAAGAGCACTGTGCAGAGCGAGTTGTTTCTTAGCTTCACAAAGAGCTGGAAGCAAGATGCTGTGGGGCCCAACTCGCCCTTTGGAAAGAAGCCTGCACGTTGTGCCTTTCAGCTCTAGGGCAATGGAGCACACCCAGAGCAGAAGTCGTACTTCAGCCAGATCAGGCCTGCAAAGAAACTGCGTTTCACAGGCCTTTGGAAGAGATGTTCCCGGTAGGCTGTAAGAGCACTGTGGAGAGCGAGTTGTTTCTTAGCTTCCCAAAGAGCTGGAAGCAAGATGCTGTGGGGCGCAACTCGCCCTTTGGAAAGAAGCCTGCACGTTGTGCCTTTCAGCTCTAGGGCAATGGAGCACACCCAGAGCAGAAGTCCTACTTCAGCCAGATCAGGCCTGCAAAGAATCTGCGTTTCTCAGGCCTTTGGAAGAGATGTTCCCGGTAGGCTGTAAGAGCACTGTGCAGAGCGAGTTGTTTCTTAACTTCCCAAAGAGCTGGAAGCAAGATGCTGTGGGTCCCAACCTGCCCTTTGGAAAGAAGCCTGTACGTTGTGCCTTTCAGCTCTAGGGCAATGTAGCAGACCCAGAGCAGAAGTCCTACTTCAGCCAGATCAGGCCTGCAAAGAAACTGCGTTTCACAGGCCGTTGGAAGAGATGTTCCCGGTAGGCTGTAAGAGCACTGAGCAGAGCGAGTTTTTTCTTAGCTTCCCAAAGAGCTGGAAGCAAGATGATGTGGGGCTCAACTCGCCCTTTGGAAAGAAGCCTGCACGTTGTGCCTTTCAGCTCTAGGGCAATGGAGCACACCCAGAGCAGAAGTCCTACTTCAGCCAGATCAGGCCTGCAAAGAAACTGCGTTTCTCAGGCGTTTGGAAGAGATGTTCCCGGTAGGCTGTAAGAGCACTGTGCAGAGCGAGTTGTTTCTTAGCTTCCCAAAGAGCTGGAAGCAAGATGCTGTGGGGCCCAACTCGCCCTTTGGAAAGAAGCCTGCACGTTGTGCCTTTCAGCTCTAGGGCAATGGAGCACACCCAGAGCAGAAGTCCTACTTCAGCCAGATCAGGCCTGCAAAGAAACTTCGTTTCACAGGCCGTTGGAAGAGATGTTCCCGGTAGGCTGTAAGAGCACTGAGCAGAGCGAGTTTTTTCTTAACTTCCCAACGAGCTGGAAGCAAGATGCTGTGGGGCCCAACTCGCCCTTTGGAAAGAAGCCTGCACGTTGTGCCTTTCAGCTCTAGGGCAATGGAGCACACCCAGAACAGAAGTCCTACTTCAGCCAGATCAGGCCTGCAAAGAAACTGCGTTTCACAGGTCTTTGGAAGAGATGTTCCCGGTAGGCTGTAAGAGCACTGAGCAGAGCGAGTTGTTTCTTAGCTTCCCAAAGAGCTGGAAGCAAGATGCTGTGGGGCCCAACTCGCCCTTTGGAAAGAAGCCTGCACGTTGTGCCTTTCAGCTCTAGGGCAATGGAGCACACCCAGAGCAGAAGTCCTACTTCAGCCAGATCAGGCCTGCAAAGAAACTGCGTTTCAGAGGCCTTTGGAAGAGATGTTCCCGGTAGGCTGTAAGAGCACTGTGCAGAGCGAGTTGTTACTTAGCTTCCCAAAGCGCTGGAAGCAAGATGCTGTGGGGCCCAACTCGCCCTTTGGAAAGAAGCCTGCACGTTGTGCCTTTCAGCTCTAGGGCAATGGAGCACACCCAGAGCAGAAGTCCTACTTCAGCCAGATCAGGCCTGCAAAGAAACTGCGTTTCACAGGCCTTTGGAAGAGATGTTCCCGGTAGGCTGTAAGAGCACTGAGCAGAGCGAGTTGTTTCTTAGCTTCCCAAAGAGCTGTAAGCAAGATGCTGTGGGGCCCAACTCGCCCTTTGGAAAGAAGCCTGCACGTTGTGCCTTTCAGCTCTAGGGCAATGGAGCACACCCAGAGCAGAAGTCCTACTTCAGCCACATCAGGCCTGCAAAGAAACTCCGTTTCACAGGCCTTTGGAAGAGATGTTCCCGGTAGGCTGTAAGAGCACTGTGCAGAGCGAGTTGTTTCTTAGCTTCCCAAAGAGCTGGAAGCAAGATGCTGTGGGGCCCAACTCGCCCTTTGGAAAGAAGCCTGCACGTTGTGCCTTTCAGCTCTAGGGCAATGGAGCACACCCAGAGCAGAAGTCCTACTTCAGCCAGATCAGGACTGCAAAGAAACTGCATTTCAGAGGAATTTGGAAGAGATGTTCCCGGTAGGCTGTAAGAGCACTGAGAACAGCGAGTTGTTTCTTAGCTTCCCAAAGAGCTGGAAGCAAGATGCTGTGGGGCCCAACTCGCCCTTTGGAAAGAAGCCTGCACGTTGTGCCTTTCAGCTCTAGGGCAATGGAGCACACCCAGAGCAGAAGTCCTACTTCAGCCAGATCAGGCCTGCGAAGAAACTGCGTTTCTCAGGCCTTTGGAAGAGATGTTCCCGGTAGGCTGTAAGAGCACTGTGCAGAGCGAGTTGTTTCTTAGCTTCCCAAAGAGCTGGAAGCAAGATGCTGTGGGGCCCAACTCGCCCTTTGGAAAGAAGCCTGCACGTTGTGCCTTTCAGCTCTAGGGCAATGGAGCACACCCAGAGCAGAAGTCCTACATCAGCCAGATCAGGCCTGGAAAGAAACTGCATTTCAGAGGCCTTTGGAAGAGATGCTCCCGGTAGGCTCTAAGAGCACTGTGCAGAGCAAGTTGTTTCTTAGCTTCCCAAAGAGCTGGAAGCAAGATGCTGTGGGGCCCAACTCGCCCTTTGGAAAGAAGCCTGCACGTTGTGCCTTTCAGCTCTAGGGCAATGTATCACACCCAGAGCAGAATTCCTACTTCAGCCAGATCAGGCCTGCAAAGAAACTGCGTTTCACAGGCCTTTGGAAGTGATGTTTCCGGTAGGCTGTAAGAGCACTGTGCAGAGCGAGTTGTTTCTTACCTTCCCAAAGAGCTGGAAGCAAGATGCTGTGGGGCCCAACTCGCCTTTTGGAAAGAAGCCTGCACGTTGTGCCTTTCAGCTCTAGGGCAATGTAGCCCACCCAGAGCAGAAGTCCTACTTCAGCCAGATCAGGCCTGCAAAGACTCCGCGTTTCTCAGGCCTTTGGAAGAGATGTTCCCGGTAGGCTGTAAGAGCACTGTGCAGAGCGAGTTGTTTCTTACCTTCCCAAATAGCTGGAAGCAAGATGCTGTGGGACCCAAACTGCCCTTTGGAAAGAAGCCTGCACGTTGTGCCTTTCAGCTCTAGGGCAATGTAGCACACCCAGAGCAGAAGTCCTACTTCAGCCAGATCAGGCCTGCAAAGAAACTGCGTTTCACAGGCAGTTGGAAGAGATGTACCCAGTAGGCTGTAAGAGCACTGAGCAGAGCGAGTTTTTTCTTAATTTCCCAAAGAGCTGGAAGCAAGATGCTGTGGGGCCCAACTCGCCCTTTGGAAAGAAGCCTGCACGTTGTGCCTTTCAGCTCTAGGGCAATGGAGCACACCCAGAGCAGAAGTCCTACTTTAGCCAGATCAGGCCTGCAAAGAAACTGCGTTTCACAGGCCGTTGGAAGAGATGTTCCCGGTAGGCTGTAAGAGCACTGAGCAGAGCGAGTTTTTTCTTAGCTTCCCAAAGAGCTGGAAGCAAGATGCTGTGGGGCCCAACTCGCCCTTTGGAAAGAAGCCTGCACGTTGTGCCTTTCAGCTCTAGGGCAATGGAGCACACCCAGAGCAGAAGTCCTACTTCATCCAGATCAGGCCTGCAAAGAAACTGCGTTTCACAGGTCTTTGCAAGAGATGTTCCCGGTAGGCTGTAAGAGCACTGAGCAGATCGAGTTGTTTCTTAGCTTCCCAAAGAGCTGGAAGCAAGATGCTGTGGGGCCCAACTCGCCCTTTGGAAAGAAGCCTGCACGTTGTGCCTTTCAGCTCTAGGGCAATGGAGCACACCCAGAGCAGAAGTCCTACTTCAGTCAGATCAGGCCTGCAAAGACTCTGCGTTTCTCAGGCCTTTGGAAGAGATGTTCCCGATAGGCTGTAAGAGCACTGTGCAGAGCGAGTTGTTTCTTACCTTCCCAAATAGCTGGAAGCAAGATGCTGTGGGACCCAAACTGCCCTTTGGAAAGAAGCCTGCACGTTGTGCCTTTCAGCTCTAGGGCAATGGAGCACACCCAGAGCAGAAGTCCTACTTCAGCCAGATCAGGCCTGCAACGAAACTGCGTTTCACAAGCCTTTGGAAGAGATGTTCCCGGTAGGCTGTAAGAGCACTGTGCAGAGCGAGTTCTTTGTTACCTTCCCAAAGAGCTGGAAGCAAGATGCTGTGGGGCCCAACTCGCCCTCTGGAAAGAAGCCTGCACGTTGTGCCTTTCAGCTCTAGGGCAATCGAGCACACCCAGAGCAGAAGTCCTACTTCAGCCAGATCAGGCCTGCAAAGACTCTGCGTTTCTCAGGCCTTTGGAAGAGATGTTGCCGGTAGGCTGTAAGAGCACTGTGCAGAGCGAGTTGTTTCTTAGCTTCCCAAAGAGCTGGAAGCAAGATGCTGTGGGGCCCAACTCGCCCTGTGGAAAGAAGCCTGCACGTTGTGCCTTTCAGCTCTAGGGCAATGGAGCACACCCAGAGCAGAAGTCCTACTTCAGCCAGATCAGGCCTGCAAAGAAACTGCGTTTCACAGGTCTTTGGAAGAGATGTTCCCGGTAGGCTGTAAGAGCAATGAGCAGAGCGAGTTGTTTCTTAGCTTCCCAAAGAGCTGGAAGCAAGATGCTGTGGGGCCCAACTCGCCCTTTGGAAAGAAGCCTGCACGTTGTGCCTTTCAGCTCTAGGGCAATGGAGCACACCCAGAGCAGAAGTCCTACTTCAGCCACATCAGGCCTGCAAAGAAACTGCGTTTCACAGGCCTTTGGAAGAGATGTTCCCGGTAGGCTGTAAGAGCACTGTGCAGAGCGAGTTGTTTCTTAGCTTCCCAAAGAGCTGGAAGCAAGATGCTTTGGGGCCCAACTCGCCCTTTGGAAAGAAGCCTGCACGTTGTGCCTTTCAGCTCTAGGGCAATGGAGCACACCCAGAGCAGAAGTCCTACTTTAGCCAGATCAGGACTGCAAAGAAACTGCGTTTCAGAGGAATTTGGAAGAGATGTTCCCGGTAGGCTGTAAGAGCACTGAGAACAGCGAGTTGTTTCTTAGCTTCCCAAAGAGCTGGAAGCAAGATGCTGCGGGGCCCAACTCGCCCTTTGGAAAGAAGCCTGCACGTTGTGCCTTTCAGCTCTAGGGCAATGGAGCACACCCAGAGCAGAAGTCCTACATCAGCAAGATCAGGCCTGCAAAGAAACTGCATTTCAGAGGCCTTTGGAAGAGATGCTCCCGGTAGGCTGTAAGAGCACTGTGCAGAGCGAGTTGTTTCTTAGCTTCCCAAAGAGCTGGAAGCAAGATGCTGTGGGGCCCAACTCGCCCTTTGGAAAGAAGCCTGCACGTTGTGCCTTTCAGCTCTAGGGCAATGTATCACACCCAGAGCAGAATTCCTACTTCAGCCAGATCAGGCCTGCAAAGAAACTGCGTTTCACAGGCCTTTGGAAGTGATGTTTCCGGTAGGCTGTAAGAGCACTGTGCAGAGCGAGTTGTTTCTTAGCTTCCCAAAGAGCTGGAAGCAAGATGCTGTGGGGCCCAACTCGCCCTTTGGAAAGAAGCCTGCACATTGTGCCTTTCAGCTCTAGGGCAATGGAGCACACCCAGAGCAGAAGTCCTACTTCAGCCAGATCAGGCCTGCAAAGACTCTGCGTTTCTCAGGCCTTTGGAAGAGATGTTCCCGGTAGGCTGTAAGAGCACTGTGCAGAGCGAGTTGTTTCTTGCCTTCCAAAATAGCTGGAAGCAAGATGCTGTGGGACCCAAACTGCCCTTTGGAAAGAAGCCTGCACGTTGTGCCTTTCAGCTCTAGGGCAATGTAGCACACCCAGAGCAGAAGTCCTACTTCAGCCAGATCAGGCCTGCAAAGAAACTGCGTTTCACTGGCAGTTGGAAGAGATGTTCCCAGTAGGCTGTAAGAGCACTGAGCAGAGCGAGTTTTTTCTTAATTTCCCAAAGAGCTGGAAGCAAGATGCTGTGGGGCCCAACTCGCCCTTTGGAAAGAAGCCTGCACGTTGTGCCTTTCAGCTCTAGGGCAATGGAGCACACCCACAGCAGAAGTCCTACTTCAGCCAGATCAGGCCTGCAAAGAAACTGCGTTTCACAGGCCGTTGGAAGAGATGTTACCGGTAGGCTGTAAGAGCACTGAGCAGAGCGAGTTTTTTCTTAGCTTCCCAAAGAGCTGGAAGCAAGATGCTGTGGGGCACAACTCGCCCTTTGGAAAGAAGCCTGCACGTTGTGCCTTTCAGCTCTAGGGCAATGGAGCACACCCAGAGCAGAAGTCCTACTTCATCCAGATCAGGCCTGCAAAGAAACTGCGTTTCACAGGTCTTTGGAAGAGATGTTCCCTTTAGGCTGTAAGAGCACTGAGCAGATCGAGTTGTTTCTTAGCTTCCCAAAGAGCTGGAAGCAAGATGCTGTGGGGCCCAACTCGCCCTTTGGAAAGAAGCCTGCACGTTGTGCCTTTCAGCTCTAGGGCAATGGAGCACACCCAGAGCAGAAGTCCTACTTCAGCCAGATCAGGCCTGCAAAGACTCTGCGTTTCTCAGGCCTTTGGAAGAGATGTTCCCGGTAGGCTGTAAGAGCACTGTGCAGAGCGAGTTGTTTCTTACCTTCCCAAATAGCTGGAAGCAAGATGCTGTGGGACACAAACTGCCCTTTGGAAAGAAGCCTGCACGTTGTGCCTTTCAGCTCTAGGGCAATGGAGCACACCCAGAGCAGAAGTCCTACTTCAGCCAGATCAGGCCTGCAACGAAACTGCGTTTCACAGGCCTTTGGAAGAGATGTTCCCGGTAGGCTGTAAGAGCACTGTGCAGAGCGAGTTCTTTCTTACCTTCCCAAACGGCTGGAAGCAAGATGCTGTGGGGCCCAACTTGCCCTCTGGAAAGAAGCCTGCACGTTGTGCCTTTCAGCTCTAGGGCAATCGAGCACACCCAGAGCAGAAGTCCTACTTCAGCCAGATCAGGCCTGCAAAGACTCTGCGTTTCTCAGGCCTTTGGAAGAGATGTTGCCGGTAGGCTGTAAGAGCACTGTGCAGAGCGAGTTGTTTCTTAGCTTCCCAAAGAGCTGGAAGCAAGATGCTGTGGGGCCCAACTCGCCCTTTGGAAAGAAGCCTGCACGTTGTGCCTTTCAGCTCTAGGGCAATGGAGCACACCCAGAGCAGAAGTCCTACTTCAGCCAGATCAGGCCTGCGAAGAAACTGCGTTTCTCAGGCCTTTGGAAGAGATGTTCCCGGTAGGCTGTAAGAGCACTGTGCAGAGCGAGTTGTTTCTTAGCTTCCCAAAGAGCTGGAAGCAAGATGCTGTGGGGCCCAACTCGCCCTTTGGAAAGAAGCCTGCACGTTGTGCCTTTCAGCTCTAGGGCAATGGAGCACACCCAGAGCAGAAGTCCTACATCAGCCAGATCAGGCCTGGAAAGAAACTGCATTTCAGAGGCCTTTGGAAGAGATGCTCCCGGTAGGCTGTAAGAGCACTGTGCAGAGCGAGTTGTTTCTTAGCTTCCCAAAGAGCTGGAAGCAAGATGCTTTGGGGCCCAACTCGCCCTTTGGAAAGAAGCCTGCACGTTGTGCCTTTCAGCTCTAGGGCAATGGAGCACACCCAGAGCAGAAGTCCTACTTCAGCCAGATCAGGCCAGCAACGAAACTGCGTTTCACAGGCCTTTGGAAGAGATGTTCCCGGTAGGCTGTAAGAGCACTGTGCAGAGCGAGTTGTTTCCTAGCTTCCCAAAGAGCTGGAAGCAAGATGCTGTGGGGCCCAACTCGCCCTTTGGAAAGAAGCCTGCACGTTGTGCCTTTCAGCTCTAGGGCAATGGAGCACACCCAGAGCAGAAGTCCTACTTCAGCCAGATCAGGCCTGCAAAGAAACTGCGTTTCACAGGTCTTTGGAAGAGATGTTCCCGGTAGGCTGTAAGAGCACTGAGCAGAGCGAGTTGTTTCTTAGCTTCCCAAAGAGCTGGAAGCAAGATGCTGTGGGGCCCAACTCGCCCTTTGGAAAGAAGCCTGCACGTTGTGCCTTTCAGCTCTAGGGCAATGGAGCACACCCAGAGCAGAAGTCCTACTTCAGCCAGATCAGGCCTGCAAAGACTCTGCGTTTCTCAGGCCTTTGGAAGAGATGTTCCCGGTAGGCTGTAAGAGCACTGTGCAGAGCGAGTTGTTTCTTACCTTCCCAAATAGCTGGAAGCAAGATGCTGTGGGACGCAAACTGCCCTTTGGAAAGAAGCCTGCACGTTGTGCCTTTCAGCTCTAGGGCAATGGAGCACACCCAGAGCAGAAGTCCTACTTCAGCCAGATCAGGCCTGCAAAGAAACTGCGTTTCACAGGCCGTTGGAAGAGATGTTCCCAGTAGGCTGTAAGAGCACTGAGCAGAGCGAGTTTTTTCTTAACTTCCCAAAGAGCTGGAAGCAAGATGCTGTGCGGCCCAACTCGCCCTTTGGAAAGAAGCCTGCACGTTGTGCCTTTCAGCTCTAGGGCAATGGAGCACACCCAGAGCAGAAGTCCTACTTCAGCCAGATCAGGCCTGCAAAGAAACTGCGTTTCTCAGGCGTTTGGAAGAGATGTTCCCGGTAGGCTGTAAGAGCACTGTGCAGAGCGAGTTGTTTCTTAGCTTCCCAAAGAGCTGGAAGCAAGATGCTGTGGGGCCCAACTCGCCCTTTGGAAAGAAGCCTGCACGTTGTGCCTTTCAGCTCTAGGGCAATGGAGCACACCCAGAGCAGAAGTCCTACTTCAGCCAGATCAGGCCTGCAAAGAAACTTCGTTTCACAGGCCGTTGGAAGAGATGTTCCCAGTAGGCTGTAAGAGCACTGAGCAGAGCGAGTTTTTTCTTAACTTCCCAACGAGCTGGAAGCAAGATGCTGTGGGGCCCAACTCGCCCTTTGGAAAGAAGCCTGCACGTTGTGCCTTTCAGCTCTAGGGCAATGGAGCACACCCAGAACAGAAGTCCTACTTCAGCCAGATCAGGCCTGCAAAGAAACTGCGTTTCACAGGTCTTTGGAAGAGATGTTCCCGGTAGGCTGTAAGAGCACTGAGCAGAGCGAGTTGTTTCTTAGCTTCCCAAAGAGCTGGAAGCAAGATGCTGTGGGGCCCAACTCGCCCTTTGGAAAGAAGCCTGCACGTTGTGCCTTTCAGCTCTAGGGCAATGGAGCACACCCAGAGCAGAAGTCCTACTTCAGCCAGATCAGGCCTGCAAAGAAACTGCGTTTCACAGGCCGTTGGAAGAGATGTTCCCGGTAGGCTGTAAGAGCACTGTGCAGAGCGAGTTTTTTCTTAGCTTCCCAAAGAGCTGGAAGCAAGATGCTGTGGGGCCCAACTCGCCCTTTGGAAAGAAGCCTGCACGTTGTGCCTTTCAGCTCTAGGGCAATGGAGCACACCCAGAGCAGAAGTCCTACTTCAGCCAGATCAGGCCTGCAAAGAAACTGCGTTTCACAGGCCGTTGGAAGAGATGTTCCCAGTAGGCTGTAAGAGCACTGAGCAGAGCGAGCTTTTTCTTAACTTCGCCAAGAGCTGGAAGCAAGATGCAGTGGGGCCCAACTCGCCCTTTGGAAAGAAGCCTGCACGTTGTGCCTTTCAGCTCTAGGGCAATGGAGCACACCCAGAGCAGAAGTCCTACTTCAGCCAGATCAGGCCTGCAAAGAAATTGCGTTTCAGAGGCCTTTGGAAGAGATGTTCCCGGTAGGCTGTAAGAGCACTGTGCAGAGAGAGTTGTTACTTAGCTTCCCAAAGCGCTGGAAGCAAGATGCTGTGGGGCCCAACTGGCCCTTTGGAAAGAAGCCTGCACGTTGTGCCTTTCAGCTCTAGGGCAATGGAGCACACCCAGAGCAGAAGTCCTACTTCAGCCAGATCAGGCCTGCAAAGAAACTGCGTTTCACAGGCCTTTGGAAGAGATGTTCCCGGTAGGCTGTAAGAGCACTGAGCAGAGCGAGTTGTTTCTTAGCTTCCCAAAGAGCTGTAAGCAAGATGCTGTGGGGCCCAACTCGCCCTTTGGAAAGAAGCCTGCACGTTGTGCCTTTCAGCTCTAGGGCAATGGAGCACACCCAGAGCAGAAGTCCTACTTCAGCCACATCAGGCCTGCAAAGAAACTGCGTTTCACAGGCCTTTGGAAGAGATGTTCCCGGTAGGCTGTAAGAGCACTGTGCAGAGCGAGTTGTTTCTTAGCTTCCCAAAGAGCTGGAAGCAAGATGCTGTGGGGCCCAACTCGCCCTTTGGAAAGAAGCCTGCACGTTGTGCCTTTCAGCTCTAGGGCAATGGAGCACACCCAGAGCAGAAGTCCTACTTCAGCCAGATCAGGCCTGCGAAGAAACTGCGTTTCTCAGGCCTTTGGAAGAGATGTTCCCGGTAGGCTGTAAGAGCACTGTGCAGAGCGAGTTGTTTCTTAGCTTCCCAAAGAGCTGGAAGCAAGATGCTGTGGGGCCCAACTCGCCCTTTGGAAAGAAGCCTGCACGTTGTGCCTTTCAGCTCTAGGGCAATGGAGCACACCCAGAGCAGAAGTCCTACATCAGCCAGATCAGGCCTGGAAAGAAACTGCATTTCAGAGGCCTTTGGAAGAGATGCTCCCGGTAGTATCTAAGAGCACTGTGCAGAGCAAGTTGTTTCTTAGCTTCCCAAAGAGCTGGAAGCAAGATGCTGTGGGGCCCAACTCGCCCTTTGGAAAGAAGCCTGCACGTTGTGCCTTTCAGCTCTAGGGCAATGTATCACACCCAGAGCAGAATTCCTACTTCAGCCAGATCAGGCCTGCAAAGAAACTGCGTTTCACAGGCCTTTGGAAGTGATGTTTCCGGTAGGCTGTAAGAGCACTGTGCAGAGCGAGTTGTTTCTTACCTTCCCAAAGAGCTGGAAGCAAGATGCTGTGGGGCCCAACTCGCCCTTTGGAAAGAAGCCTGCACGTTGTGCCTTTCAGCTCTAGGGCAATGTAGCACACCCAGAGCAGAAGTCCTACTTCAGCCAGATCAGGCCTGCAAAGACTCTGCGTTTCTCAGGCCTTTGGAAGAGATGTTCCCGGTAGGCTGTAAGAGCACTGTGCAGAGCGAGTTGTTTCTTAGCTTCCCAAATAGCTGGAAGCAAGATGCTGTGGGACCCAAACTCGCCCTTTGGAAAGAAGCCTGCACGTTGTGCCTTTCAGCTCTAGGGCAATGGAGCACACCCAGAGCAGAAGTCCTACTTCAGCCAGATCAGGCCTGCAACGAAACTGCGTTTCACAGGCCTTTGGAAGAGATGTTCCCGGTAGGCTGTAAGAGCACTGTGCAGAGCGAGTTCTTTCTTACCTTCCCAAAGAGCTGGAAGCAAGATGCTGTGGGGCCCAACTCGCCCTCTGGAAAGAAGCCTGCACGTTGTGCCTTTCAGCTCTAGGGCAATGTAGCACACCCAGAGCAGAAGTCCTACTTCAGCCAGATCAGGCCTGCAAAGAAACTGCGTTTCACAGGCAGTTGGAAGAGATGTACCCAGTAGGCTGTAAGAGCACTGAGCAGAGCGAGTTTTTTCTTAATTTCCCAAAGAGCTGGAAGCAAGATGCTGTGGGGCCCAACTCGCCCTTTGGAAAGAAGCCTGCACGTTGTGCCTTTCAGCTCTAGGGCAATGGAGCACACCCAGAGCAGAAGTCCTACTTTAGCCAGATCAGGCCTGCAAAGAAACTGCGTTTCACAGGCCGTTGGAAGAGATGTTCCCGGTAGGCTGTAAGAGCACTGAGCAGAGCGAGTTTTTTCTTAGCTTCCCAAAGAGCTGGAAGCAAGATGCTGTGGGGCCCAACTCGCCCTTTGGAAAGAAGCCTGCACGTTGTGCCTTTCAGCTCTAGGGCAATGGAGCACACCCAGAGCAGAAGTCCTACTTCATCCAGATCAGGCCTGCAAAGAAACTGCGTTTCACAGGTCTTTGGAAGAGATGTTCCCGGTAGGCTGTAAGAGCACTGAGCAGATCGAGTTGTTTATTAGCTTCCCAAAGAGCTGGAAGCAAGATGCTGTGGGGCCCAACTCGCCCTTTGGAAAGAAGCCTGCACGTTGTGCCTTTCAGCTCTAGGGCAATGGAGCACACCCAGAGCAGAAGTCCTACTTCAGTCAGATCAGGCCTGCAAAGACTCTGCGTTTCTCAGGCCTTTGGAAGAGATGTTCCCGATAGGCTGTAAGAGCACTGTGCAGAGCGAGTTGTTTCTTACCTTCCCAAATAGCTGGAAGCAAGATGCTGTGGGACCCAAACTGCCCTTTGGAAAGAAGCCTGCACGTTGTGCCTTTCAGCTCTAGGGCAATGGAGCACACCCAGAGCAGAAGTCCTACTTCAGCCAGATCAGGCCTGCAACGAAACTGCGTTTCACAGGCCTTTGGAAGAGATGTTCCCGGTAGGCTGTAAGAGCACTGTGCAGAGCGAGTTGTTTCTTAGCTTCCCAAAGAGCTGGAAGCAAGATGCTGTGGGGCCCAACTCGCCCTTTGGAAAGAAGCCTGCACGTTGTGCCTTTCAGCTCTAGGGCAATGGAGCACACCCAGAGCAGAAGTCCTACTTCAGCCAGATCAGGCCTGCAAAGAAACTGCGTTTCACAGGTCTTTGGAAGAGATGTTCCCGGTAGGCTGTAAGAGCAATGAGCAGAGCGAGTTGTTTCTTAGCTTCCCAAAGAGCTGGAAGCAAGATGCTGTGGGGCCCAACTCGCCCTTTGGAAAGAAGCCTGCACGTTGTGCCTTTCAGCTCTAGGGCAATGGAGCACACCCAGAGCAGAAGTCCTACTTCAGCCACATCAGGCCTGCAAAGAAACTGCGTTTCACAGGCCTTTGGAAGAGATGTTCCCGGTAGGCTGTAAGAGCACTGTGCAGAGCGAGTTGTTTCTTAGCTTCCCAAAGAGCTGGAAGCAAGATGCTTTGGGGCCCAACTCGCCCTTTGGAAAGAAGCCTGCACGTTGTGCCTTTCAGCTCTAGGGCAATGGAGCACACCCAGAGCAGAAGTCCTAC